>NC_029779.3:1828817-1854676 GCF_000817695.3 Arachis duranensis | reverse complement strand
AAATATTATTATTTAAAATATTTATTCATAATCCATCAATACTCTTTTTTTATATTAATCTTTAATTTTTATCTAATAAAATCTAATAATTTATATAAATATAATATATTCAATAAATATATAATTATTATGCTTATTTTAAACAAATCCTAAAAATATTCTTATATTAGAAAATTATCCACTTAAATTTGTATAACAAACGTAACAAAACTACTAGGTAGGCAGTAGCAGTGTTGCAGCCATTTCTAATTTTTGAGCCGATGCTTTCTACTTTAAACAAAACAAATGGTGTTCGCAAATCACGTTACTCCCAAGTGCCAGGTCAATGAATTGGTTTTTAACTTTTTATCATTAATTAATCGTAGTATGTGGGTTGCCACTGGCAAAGCTAATCAGAAATTAATGAGTAAGCATTAGTTTTTTCCTTTTTAGTTAACAAGAGAAAATGGAAGGAGATGGAGAAAAATGGGCTAAATTGCATTAGAAAAAAATTGGTTCCCAAAAGCAATTCAAATATATCGTACTCATGTTATTATTTTCGATTAGAAATAATTGTATACTTTTTAAAGTTTAGTATTCAAAAAACTTGTACATTAAAAGCTAAATAATATTGTGTTTATCAATATGATGTTATCATTCAAGATGAAAAACGGTGCAAAACAATTATTGTAATGAAAATACAAAATATATCTAGTATTCCAGACAAATAGTCACTTGAGAAAATAGTTATTAAACGAGAATTTGATGTTACAGGATGGCATCCGATTCTAACACAAATGGAAATGACATTAAGACGAGAAATTGTCATATCCAACACTAAAACTACAACATAAAAGAAATAATTCACATGTAACAATAACTCCAAAAAGTAGGAATTAAAGGGAAGGACACTCAATAAGTAAATTTCGAATTACACATACTACTCAAATTCTTAGCTAACTTTAGTATTGGAGTGTCTTCAAAATTGTTCTTCCAGCCTAGTTCTGCACGTGCTGAAGCTAGGATCTCCGACTCCACCCCTCCAATTCGTGAACTCGTTCCTGGTACGAATATTTGGCGCCGTCAGTGGGGATCCTACTTCGCCAAGAATTATGGTTGGGCACATAATTCACTCCACGGTCAACTTAGAAACTCCTTTGAAGAATCAACATTGGGAAGACGAGCATGAAACCGATGTCACTTCCAACCACGAGGAAGTTCCCCTTGGATATGTGAACCAAGGGGAATCTAATCCAGAAGCCCGTAACATGGAAGCTTTGCCATTTCATTAGATTAGGGGATGATTACCATCACCCTATGCAGGAAATGCGACATCGGGTGCAAGAATTGAAATGCCACCATTTGAAACTAAAACGGCGGTTGGTTGAACACTTGTTATCTAGGCAATCATGCTCCCGGAGTCATCTAGCTAGGGAACATGATGAGCGTAACCCTGGAAACTCTTAACAAGGGCGGGATCTCAATTGGTGGGAATCGTGTTCACCACAACGTCAAAGGGAAGAAAGGAGGTCACTTCGACGACGTGGCGATTCTCGGAACAGATAGGTGGGCAAGAAAAAAGTCACGATTTGCCCAGTCTAAAAGACGGCAGATTCCACAGAGGAGTCCAAGTCCTAAAAGGCATAGAAAAATCTGAGAATACGTGATAATGGGGCAAACGCCATTTGCTTCTCATGTCCTTCAGGTACGGTTGCCAAAATATTTTGACAAGCCTACCAACTTGAAGTATGATGAAAAGACAGATCCTTAGGAGCACATTGATGCTTTGAGGCAATAATGAATTTAGAAGGAGTCGGTGACACGATCCGATGTAAAGCCTTCTCGGTGACCTTGTCAGGACCAGCCACGGCGTGGTTTAATACACTACTTTCTGGATCAATCTCCTCCTTTGTCAACATTAAAAGTTAAATTCTTAGCTCATTTTAGTAATAGGAGAACTTAGGCTAAGCACCCAATTTCTTTGCTGGGGATGGAGCAAAGGGTAGGGGATAGCATACAAGATTATCTAGACTGCTTTAATAAAGCACTCCTAGAAGTAAGCACGCGAACCCCAACGGTCGTGTGCTTGTGGTTGATTGCTGACTTGTTGGAAGAGACTTCAGAAGGTATTTAACTTTCAAGAATGTGAAGTTAATGGAGAAAATTCATCAGATCTCTTGAATACATGCGAGATGAAGACGTTTCAAAGGTAGTCTTAATGAAAAGAAAAAACTGGCACCGTCACCTAACAAAGCCGAGAGTTCAGGACAAACCTCATCCCTAAATCCACCAACTCCATGAGTTGGGAAGTTTTCCTCTTACACACCTTTGGTGGCCTCACTTACCGTGGTATATCAACAAGTCTCTCATCGAGGCATACTCCCAAAAGCAAGGCGGATTAGACCTAGAGCCTTGTTAAACAAGTCTCAATATTATGATTACCATAAATCCTATGGTCACAAGACCGAGGAATGTATTGATTTGAAGGATGCCTTAAAACAAGCGATCCAGGATGGTAAGCTCCTCGAATTCGTCCAGAACATAAGATTGCTTAGACAGTACAACGATGACGAAGATCGAGAAACCAGAAATCCTAGAAACTCCAGACCTCTAGAAAATTCGGAGGACACTGCTCAGGTCATGTCAATGTGGTTGCTGGAAGGAATAGATTGCCTAGATCCAACAATGCAGTGAAGAGGGATGTCAAAGCCACAATCTCAAAAGTTCTCAAGGTAACTAGCATTCTAACAATGTAGTATTCAACAGAAGATTTTAAGTTGCCACATCCGAAGATGATGAGACCTTAGTGATCACTGCTAAGTTAGGTAATGGCATCGTGAAGAGGATCCTCATTAACATAGGAGAAGACTCAAACCTGCTCTTCAGGAACGCATTCGATGCTCTGGGTTTAAAGGATCAACATTTGAAGCCCCATCTCCCTGGGGTCATTGGGCTTGGAGATTATTATATCAAACCTGACGGGGTCATTGACCTCCTCTTCACAATAGGATAAAGTGTCAATGTGAGAGCAGTATAGGCCGAATTCGTTGTCCTTCAAGATTCTACAGCTTATAATGTGATCTTAGGAAGGAAAATTCTCAATGATCTGTGTGCGTTCATATCAACAAAATTTTTGGTGATGAAGTTCTTGACCGCAAAGGGTCGAGTGGCAACTAGCCTAGGAGATCAGATATCTGCTATTAGATGCAACAAGGCCAGCCTGACACTCAGGGATAAGGCTAAAGAATCCACTGGAGTGTTCCTCATCGATTTAGACTCCCGAATTCAAGAGAATGGCATTTAGAGAAATTCTAGATTAGCGATGCGTAACTCCCTAACTTTTAGCACCCCATGATCAGATTAAAAGCCCAGGCGCTACCTACTTCTACTTTTTAATTTAGTACTATATTTATTTAATATTAAGCATTCGCAAATACAAATCGAATTTGTAATTATGAAAACAAAAAGCCTTTTACTTTAAACCACATAATCACATAAGTATAATCACACAATATATAATATATATAACGTTATTCAACAATTCTCAAATCCTCTAAAAACTCAAAATGACAAATGACAAGAGGTAAAATCTCAACTAAACCAACAACAGAAAATACAAACATGTATAAAGCTTTGTAGATCGATCACGGCTTCGCGCCAAAGCTTCCTGAACCTGTCATTAAAAAGGAAAAATATGTAGGGGGTGAGAATATCGTTCTCGCAGGCTCTCAGTAGGGAAGGAAATACCATCAAAGCAAAGAAATACTTGCAAATAGAAAGAATTTCATTATAAAAACAGTTTACCTTTGAAATAACCTTTTGAAAAAGTTTTGTGGGAAAACTTACTTTGAAAGGTCGTAAATAAACTCCTTTAATTTACAAATCAGTGAGGTGAATAATTTAAAGAAATGAAAAGGACCAAAGACATACCTAAGGACTTCTTACCCAACAACTTACATCGCTCATTCATATCCATCCAATACATAATTTAGAGAAATAAGGCAATACTTAGTCCTTCCTACCTCAACCTCCATCATCACATATCAGAAACAACCCTCAGCATCATCACCGTCATCATGAAGGATCTCTCAGTAGTTCAAACACAAGCAAGACAAGCAAATAAAACACAAGTATATTCAAGTAACGCAATTAGCACATAGGCATTTAGCATGCACAACTAAGCAAGCCATGACAAGTAGCAAAGTCAAACAAGTCAAACAAATCCAAATGATGCATGTTTTCCCTATGACCGATGAGTCTCATTTGTTGGTTATACAGCCAAACCCAACATGTCCGGTAGCGAACCCTAGACAGGAACACCATAACACGAAACAAGTGGGAGCAAACTGCAACCCTTGCATTTTACTCGCGTAACCCAGAGCAAGGGGGACAACCTCAGCCCTTGCCTCTTACCCAGGCAATTTTACAATTTTCAACCCAGAGCAAGTGTCATAAAATCAATCCTTGCATTTTACCCAGTATCTCGAACCTTTACTCGGAGCAAGTGGACTACGCTACTGCATCTTACCTAGTGTCTCAAACCTTTCTCTGGAGCAAGTGGACAATGCACTACATCTTACCAGGTATGTCAAACCTTTACCTGGAGCAAGTGGATAATGAAAATGTATCTTCAGTAGTATTTCTTAATCAGATTTAATATCATTTTCAAATCTATTCTCAATACCATTCTACTTCATTCATAAATCATAATTAAAATCAATCCTCATCATTCGTCATCATCATGACCAACCTCATCATCTTCACTCAAATTCAATCATCATCATATTCCTTAAAATAACTCTCTTTCTCTCTACTCTTATGTTTAATTCCATTAAAACTTTAAGCTCACTCTCCTATTCTCAAACCCTTGAATTTATAATTAATTTACTTTTTAAAATCTTTAGCTAGTTAATTAAATCTTTTTTCATTGTTATTAAAAATCAAATGAGTTAAAATCACGAATTAACAAAATCATAAGAATTCGATTTTCTTTAAAAGTATTCAAGACATATCTCTTTTGATAAAGTTAATCAAACGAAACTCATTTTTAAAATCATAACCAACATACAATCTTCAAATTCTTAGAAAAATTTTGGCAGAACCTTCCCTAAAAATCAGAGTTTACCACTCTTCACGGGTTCTCTCAATTCAACCTCAACCTAACAAAATCAGCATTTCAAATCAACATTTTTAAATTCGTCATTCAAAATCAATTATTATCAATTTCAATCTAGAAATCAAAATCAACATATTCAATTATTTTCACCAGATTCAAAAATCAACCAATCACAACAAAAAAATCGTTTACATCACAGATATTCATTTATTTGCTTTAATTCATTAAATTCATTAGGTATTCAATCCCAAAATATTTTAATTTTAAAATAATTCTCTACCTTAATTAGCTGCACTTTGCATAATTAAACGCAATAAATTCTTTTTTGTCCGTCACTTCTTTATTCTCTTAAATTCTCTTCTTATTTTTATATTTTTAACCCTTTTTTTATTCCTTGTCTAGTAGTCATCTTCTTTTCACCAAAAGATAAATTTTAAATTCTTCATGTTTTTTTATATAGCTCTCCATGACTCTATGTATCTTCCAATTTCATTATTTCTCTTTTTGATATTTTCAATTACAAATTTTAATTCAAATAATTATAATTTAGGTATCAATCTAATGTTTTATTCTCTTCATGATTTTATATATTTTATTTTATTCTCAATTTATTCATTCTTATTACTTATATTTTTATCTTTATTCTATTACATGTACTTATATTGTATATAAAATTTTAAAATGAGTTGATTAATTTACTAATTTAAAATATATTTTTTGTTTTCAGAAATAATAAATTTTTTTAATTATAATATATAATTAAACAAATGATTTTAATTATTTTGAAAAGAAAGAAAGAAAGAATTGTAAATTAAGTTTCTATTAGTTTATATAAACGTACTTTTTATATACAGATTTAATTTTTTTGATATTTATATATAATTTTAGTTTCAAATTGTAAATATTAGTATATTATTAAGCGTTAATGTGCTAATTGATTTAGTCTTTTATTATTAAATGTGTATAAAAAATTAGTTAGGATAATAAATTATCTATAATTTGATTAAAATGTTTTAAGTTCAAGTTTTAGAAATAAAAAATATTTTTATAAATTATATATAATTAATAGTATTTTAAGAATGAAAATATTCACTAACTTTTTTTAATTTTTATATCTTCATATAATTAATAATGTTTAACAAAATTTATTTTAGTATATATATTTTTGCTCCCATTTCTAAAATTTTATGGGTCCGTCACTGCTTTTTTCCCTTGTCTGGCAATAGCGGCAGCTGCATCCACAACTTTGTTACTTCCACAAAAACAGCAACAACCTTTATTTCAACAATGCAATTCTTGGAACTCGATCTTAGAACGTTAACATCGCGAAATTCTCAATAACAGATAACCATAATGCTAGCAGTGATAATTTTAGAAGAGGGTTAACTTACCGCAGCAAAAGAACAAAGCAGTAGAATTTAAACTGACTCGGCAACAGCTCCGATAACGGCCAGAAGCTCCGATAGTTCAGCCACAACCTTAATTTCGACATGAAATCATCAAAACTCAACCCACACTCGGGAAGAACGACAGAACAAAAATGCAGTAGCTCCGACGGTAACCACTAGTGGCAAGAACTGCAACGAGAAGCTCGACAACAGTGGCTGGTCTCAGCAGCGGCGGCAGAAATCAAAACGGGACACAACTCTAGCAGCTAAGGAATCCCAACGGTGACGGCAGCAGCTTCTAATGGTGACAAGGGCTCTGGTGGCGATGCAAGTGGCTTCCTTCCTTTCCTATCGCGTCGTCTTGCTCTCCTCAGGCTTCTCCTCCGGCAGCAGTGGCTTGAACGACAACGGCGATGGCGGCTCAGCATCGTTTCCCTCTCGAGTGCCTTCTTCTTTTGCGACGGCGATGGTGACGTGGACCTCACGATGATGATGATGACAGAATAGGACACAATAGAACGGCGACGATGAAGGCTTCTCCCTCCTTGCATTTAGTCTCTCACGCATGTCTCCCTCTCCCCTTCGCAACAGTGATAGTGACGTCGGCACCCATCCCCGTCAGCGTCGTTCTCTTCCTTCCCCTCTCCTCTCTTGCCCATTTTTGATTCCCCCTTTCTTTTCTTTTTCTCTGCGGTAGGGGGTTTGTGTTTAGGTGAGGGAAGGTTATGGTTAGGGTTAGGGTTAGGGTTTTAATTTTTGGAGAAAAGGGTAGTATAGGTATTTCCAATAGAATTGGGGGTATGGTAATTGAAAACTAAATATAATACAATTTACTTATCTTTAAAAAATACTATTTATTTGTTAACTTGCAAATTATTTTCAATTGAGTATTCTAATTTAAAATTAGAGATAAATAAATTAATTTGTCTTCAATTCATAAAATCAAACTAAAATCCCAATTATTCAAATTTAAATAATCGAAACCTCATTATTTTCAAATTTATAAAATTTTAAATTGTAAATGAAAAAAATACTCAATAATTATAAAATTAGATAAGACTTTAATTTATGTCAAACTCAATTTATCAAAACCTGATTCAATCACCCTTAATAAAATAATTTTTGAAAATCGAGCTTTAACCTATTAAAATATATCAAAACCAGGACTTAATCTAACTTCAAAAAGTTAGGGACTTACACGATATACTCAGCAATGTACCATAGAAGTACACCATGATCAACAAGGAACTTCTTTACCTCTTGAAGTCGAAACTTTAGAATTTCTTGAGAGATAACGTAGATTTATTTGCTTGAAAACCTTCTGATATGCCTGGAATAGACACAATGTTCATGTCCCATTAGTTAGCTGTTAACCCTAAGTTTAAGTCGGTTGCTCAGCGACGTTGTAAGATGTCGCCTGACTGAGCTGTCGAGGTTAAAAAGCAAGTCCATGGATTACTGAATGTTGGGTTTATTCGAGAATTAACTTACTCAACATGGTTGTCCAATATAAAAGTGGCGAATGTGTGTGGATTACATGGATCTGAATAAAGCTTGTCCAAAATACTATTTTTCTTTACCTAACATTGACAACATGATTGATTCGTACTCGGAATATCGGATATTAAGTTTTTTAGATGCCTATAATGGTTATAACTAGATTCTGATGCATAAAGCTGACGAAGATAAAAAACTTTTATCACCCCTGAGCGGATTTACTGCTACACTGTAGCGCCCTTTGGTCTAAAAAATATAGGGGCAACTTATCAAAGGTTAATGGCAAAAGCTTTCAAGCAGAAGATTGGGAAAAATATGGAGGTTTACATCAATGATATGTTGATAAAGACAAAGGATGATTCCGATCTGATTGCTGACTTGTAGGAAGTTTTTAACTACTTCTGACTTCACTGGATGAGGTTAAACCCAACAAAGTGTGCATTTGGAGTTTGGAGAGGTAAATTTTTAGGATTTATGGTTACTCAAAGGGGAATTGAAGCTAATCTCGAGAAATGCCAAGCAGTTATAAACATGTCGAGTCCTTAGAATTTTAGAGAGGTTCAAAGGCTCACAGGTCGGTTGGCCACATTATCAAGATTCCTAGGGGCTTCTGTAGTAAAGGCCAAACCATTTTTTAAATTGATGAGGAATGATGTGGAATTTGCATGGACAGAGGAATGTGAAGCAACTTTTCAATATTTTAAGAACTTGCTCTCATTTCCTCCCATCTTAGCAAAGCCGGAACATGGGCAACCCTTGTTTTTGTACCTATTGATGACATGTCATCATATACCTATTTTTCTATGCTTTTTCATACAAGAAATTGATGAATTATGCTTAAATATTGAATGCTTTTGTGATTAAATGGTATATTTTCTTGATCTTTTAAATTTATAAATCTTGTAGGAAATAAGAAGAAAAAGAAGTAAAGAAGCACAAAATAAGCTAAAAAGGAGAAAAAAAGAGCTTTGGGGCACACTTTGAAGTTGGGGCACACTTTGGAGCCTTAGGCCACGCTTTTAAAAGTGTGGCCCATGACCAAATTAAAGAAGGAAGTAACCAGCACGCACACTGCTCTGCTCTTGCCGAGGGCAGGGCAGAATCATGATGAAACAAAGTGAGGTTGGAGCAAATTTTCGCTAAGTTAAAATCTGGCCGCTCACAGCATGACCATGCCTACTTCAAAGGGCTATAACTTGAGCTACAGACGTCCGATTGATGGGCTTTCAGTTGTGTTAGAAAGCTAACATTTAGAACTTTCCAACGATATATAGCAATTCATATTGGGCGTAAAATTGAGGCATGAGTGAAAGGCATCTTTAAGGGCCAAAAATAAGCGAAAATAAACCAAAGTGCTTCCACCAAGGTT
The DNA here is from genome assembly GCF_000817695.3 of Arachis duranensis. Lineage (NCBI taxonomy): Eukaryota > Viridiplantae > Streptophyta > Magnoliopsida > Fabales > Fabaceae > Arachis > Arachis duranensis. The sequence continues at coordinate 1,845,327 of NC_029779.3, read as the reverse complement.
CGAAGCTGGAGCCTCACTCCAAAGCAAAGTAGTGCTCATTATTCTGCTCTGCCCTCTTGGAGAGCAGGGCAATGTCGTGCTCTTCTTGAAGAAAATCCAAGAAAAAATCAAACTCCAAGTGCCACCCATGGGTTTTGAACCAAGCACCTAAGGGGAGTGAGGAGCGCAGCACTTGACACGGACAGAAGGCACACCATGATACCACTGCCCTGCTCTCCCTAAGGGCAGGGCAGCATCCTGATGCTTCCAAGCCTTGGCACGCAAATTGGATACCCACACAAAGTTTCCCTGCTCTGCCCTGCACAAGAGCAGGGCAGCCTCCTGGGAGCAACATATGGGCCAAAATCAACCAAAATTCAATTTAATTCAATTCCTCACCAAATTGAATCAAGGTCATCCAAGACCCATTCTCCCTCAAATCTAAAGCAAGCAAAGCCCACTCAACATGACTCAAAGGCACACAGAGAAGCTAGATTAGGAATTTCATTTTTGTGAATTTGTTTTTAATTTCAATTTCATTTTATTTTCATTTTGTAAAAAAAGCCTATATAAAGGGCATCATTCTCATTTCAGAGGGAGGTTGGCTCTAATAGGGGCTCCATTAGAGAAAAAGGGCTAGCTCTACTAGGGAGCATTAGGATTTGAGAGCTCTCTCTCTTAGTTTTCATTTCTATTTTGAATCTTGGATTGAGATTGGAAGGAATTCTGTTTTCATTCTCTATCTGCAACCTCTCTTGTTCTTCTTCTGCAAACTTTCAAGTGAATTGTGATTTGAATCAAAGTTTTCTTCATTGCTTTCATCTTTAATTTTCCTGCATCTTGTTTGCATTTCATTCCTCTTCAATTTCCTTTCTGTTTTGATCTTGAGAGCAAGTGAGCTCTTGGCTTCTTTTCTGTTTTTACTATTTCATTGAAATTGTTAGTTTCACTTTGAGATTTGAGAAATGATCTATGTCTCTTTGTTGCATCTCATTGCTCCCAATTTAATTTCCTGCACTTGTGTTCTTCTGCAATTTACATTTAAGCTACTGTGACCTTGAATTTACTTTTCCTGCAATTTAATTTCCTTGCAATTGTTCTAAGCTTTGATATACTGCTTTCATTTAATTTCCCTGCACCCACTCCCTTTTACATTTCCTGCAATTTATATTTCTTGTCATTTAAGATTCCGTTAATTTACATTTCTTGCTCTTTAAGTTTCTGTCCATTTTTACTTTCTGCACTTTAAATTCATTGCAATTTTACTTTCTGATGATCAACTTCACACAATTCACTCAATGTTAGCTTGACTAAACTAATCACCCACTAAAGTTGCTTGATCCATCAATCCCTGTGGGATCGACCTCACTCTTGTGAGTTATTACTACTTGGTGCGACCCGGTATACTTGCCGGTTGGATTTGTGTGTTGGAAATTTATTTTTCCACAAAAACACCATCACCTATCCGTGACCGAAGAGACTCTGGCTTTGGCTTTGGTTTTAGAGGATAAGGATAAGTATCAACGTCTTGTGTATTTTGTTAGTAAAGTTCTTCAAGGGCCCGAACTATGATATCCAAAGATGGAAAAGCTTGCATTTGCTCTACTCGCATCGGCTCGTCGGTTGCACCAATACTTCCAAAGTTATTTAGTAATAGTACGAACTGACCAACTAATCAAGAAAGTTTTACAAAAACCTGACTTGGCAAGTTGAATGGTGAGTTCGTCCATATAACTATTTCAGTTCGATGTACTTTATGAACCACGATCCGCCATTAAGGCTCAAGCGATAGTAGATTTTTTGGCTGAAATGATACACCTAAATTCCAACATACCGATATGGGAGTTTCATGTGGACGGAGCCTCCAATTTTAGGTATGGAGGGGCTGGTCTCATCCTAACCAAGGGTGAAGACATGGTGATTGAGGCCTCTACCAAATTTGATTTCTCCATCTTGAATAATCAGGCTGAGTATGAGAATTTTCTTATAGGATTAGTGTTAGCTCAGGATGTTAGAGCTACGGAAGTGACAATTTTCAATGATTTACAGTTGGTGACATCCCAAGTTAATGGAGAATACTAGGCATGGGATCCATTATTGCAATGGTACTTGAAACAAGTACATCAAGAGGCACACATTTTTTATTCCTTTTCAATTAAACATACCTAGGGAACATAACACACGATATGATGTATTGTCCAAACTAGCAAGTACTAAGTCCAGAATAGAAAATCATAGTCTGATACAAGAGGTACTTATAGAATCTACTGTAACAAAGCCCGACATCACGATTTCCTATTCGTCTGGTCTTAGTATTTGGATGGATCCAATATACACATATCTAGAACACGGGATCTTGCCCAGTGATCCTAAAGAAGCAAGGACGTTACGATTTAAAGTAGCCAAGTATACCATGATAAATGGTAGGTGTATAAAAAGGGTGTGTCCTAACCATTGTTGAAATGTTTAAGTAACCAATAAATAATATATGTGTTACAGGAAGTTCATGAGAGATGATGTGGATATCATTTGGGAGGAAAGTCATTAGCTCAAAAGGTCATTCGAGCAGGATACTACTGTCTCACTCTCTTTAAAAATGCCATGGAATATGTGAAGAAATGTGACAAATGTCATCTACACAGCAACCTCTACCAAGCACTTCCTCACGAGCTTGTGTCCGTCATCCCAACAAAACCATTTGTTAAGTAGGGCTTAGATTTATTGGGGCCCTTCCCATAGGGACTGGGTTAGGTAAAATATCTTATAATTGTTATAGATTATTTTACCAAATAAATTGAAGCCATGCCCTTGTCTAGTATCAATTCTGCTCAATGCCAGAAGTTCGTTTGGAGAGAAATCATTGCAAAGTTTGGGATTTCCGAAACTGTAGTCACAGATAATGGGACTCAGTTCACGGATTTGAAATTTTGGAAACTATTGTCTGGTTTGGAAATTTGACAAATATTTGCCTCGGTTGAACACCCACAAGCAAATGGACAAGGCGAAGCTACTAATAAAGTGATTTTAAATGGGTTAAAAAAGAGATTGGATGAGCATTTGGGTTCCTGGGCAGACGAGGTATGGTCAGTTTTGTGGTCATATCGAACTATAGTCCAATCTACCACCAAAAAATACCTTTCAAACTCACTTATGGTGAAGAAGCAGTAATCCTAGTAAAACTCGGGGAGCCGAGTCCAAAAATGCTTCTAGGAATCACGAGAACTCATGAAAGCATGAACCTGATTGATGAAATAAAAAATATGGCTAACTTAGCTGAGCAGGCTCTGAAGCAAAGGATGGCCAAGAGGTACAATACCAAGGTCCAATCTAGAAGTTTCGAACCTAGGGATCTAGTGTTAAGATAGGCTGATGCCGGGACTCCAAGAATGCGAGGTAAGCTAGCTCCAACTTGGAAAGGGCCTTTCAAAGTAAAAAGAAGTATTGGGAAAAAAGGAGAATACAAGTTAGAAACATTGGATGATTCTGAGGTCCCGAGAAGTTGGAATACAACTCATATAAAGAGGTATTACTCTTAAAAAATCGTATTACGCTAAGAAATTTTTATTAGTAGAATAAAGTCACTCTTTTCCTAGGCACTTAGGTTTTTTTAATGAGGCTTCTCTTGTATTTGGTAAAGCGAGATTTCCTTGCGAATCTATGCTATGAATAACTATGGGTTTCTTCTATAAAACCTTATATTATGTTTAAATAATTATATTAGAATTTCAGAATATCTTCTTAACAATTGAATTTGAGTTGAAATTAAAGCTCGAAAGAATAACAATTTGAATACTAGACAAAAACCAATGTTGCAAAAATATTAAGCGACAAAAACGTTAAGTTAATCTCGAAGACGACGGGAACACATAAAGTTAAATCCCGATAACAACAGGAAGAGTACTACCAAAAGTACCAAAGTTCCTAAGTGTCAAGTTCTAAACACTTGCCCAAATATTATAAAAATTACAAGATAGAAACTGATGAGCGGATAATTTATACGCTTTTTGGCATTGTTTTTAGGTAGTTTTTAGTAGGTTGTAGCTACTTTTCAGTATGTTTTTATTAGTTTTTAGGCAAAATTCATATTTCTGAACTTTACTATGAGTTTGTATATTTTTCTGTGATTTCAGGTATTTTCTGGCTAAAATTGAGGGAGCTGAGCAAAAATCTAATTCAGGCTAAAAAAAAGGACTACTGATGCTGTTGGATTCTGACCTCTCTGCACTCGAAATGAATTTTTTGGTGCTACAAGAGTTCAATTGGCACGCTCTCAATTAGGTTGGAAAGTAGACATCCAGGGCTTTCCATCAATATATAATAGTCCATACTTTGCTTGAAGATAAATGATGTAAACTGGCGTTTAACGCCAGTTCCATGTTCCATTATGGCGTTAAACGCCAGAAACAGGTTACCAGTTGGAGTTAAACACCCAAAACAGGTTACAACCTGTTGTTTAACTCCGAAAACAGCCCAGGCACATGAAAAGCTCAAGTCTCAGCCCCAGCACACACCAAGTGGGCCCCAGAAGTGGATTTCTGCACTATCTATCTTAGTTTACTCATTTTCTGTAAACCTAGGTGGCTAGTTTAGTATTTAAACAACTTTTAGAGACTTATTTTGGACCTCATGACATTTTTAGATCTGAACTTTGTACTCTTTGACGGCATGAGTCTCTAAAATCCATTGTTGGGGGTGAGGAGCTCTGCTGTGTCTCGATGAATTAATGCAATTACTTCTGTTTTCCATTCAAACACGCTTGTTTCTATCTAAGATATTCATTCGTACTTCAATATGATGAATGTGATGATCCGTGACACTCATCACCATTCTCAACCTATGAATGCGTACCTGACAACCACCTCCGTTCTACATTAGATTGAATGAGTATCTCTTGTATTCCTTAATCAGAGTCTTCGTAAGCTAGAATCCATTGGCAGCATTCTTGAGAATCCAAAAAGTCTAAACCTTGTCTGTGGTATTTCGAGTAGGATTCAGGGATTGAATGACTGTGACGAGATTCAAACTCACAAGGGTTGGGTGTATTGACAGACGCAAAAGGAACAATGGATCCTATTCCAGCATGAGTGAGAACTGATAGATGATTAGCCGTGCGGTGACAGCGCACCTGGACCATTTTTACTAAGAGGACGGATGGTAGCCATTGACAATGGTGATCCACCAACACACAGCTTGCCATAGGAGGAACCTTGCGTGCGTGAAAAAGAAGACAGGGAGAAAGCAGAAATTTAGAAGACAAAGCATCTCCAAAACTCCAACACATTCTCCAGTACTGCGTAACAAATACTCATTTCATGCTCTTTCACTTTTTACAACTGAAACTAAAGAACCCTATTGGTATCCTGACTAAGAATAATAAGATAACCATAGCTTGCTTCAAGCCGACAATCTCCGTGGGATCGACCCTTACTCACGTAAGGTATTGCTCGGATGACCAGTGCACTTGCTGGTTAGTTATGCGGAATTACATAGTGTGAGTGTAATTTTTGTGCACCAAGTTTTTGGTGCCGTTGCCGGTGATTGTTTGAGTTTGAACAATTGACGGTGAATCTTGTTGCTTAGATTAGGAAAATTTTGTCTTTTGGTTCAGAGTCTTTTATTTCTTTTCAAAAATATTATTTTTTAATTTTTATTTTTTCTGTGAGTTTAGTGTCATGTTTTAAGTTTGGTGTCAATTGCATGCTTTTCTTTGTCTTTCAATTTTCGAATTGCATGTTCTTTGTTCTTCCTTGATCTTCAAATTGTTCTTGTCAATTTTTCTTGTTTGATCTTTGGTTTGTCTTGTTTTGTGTCTTTTTTTGTTTTTCTTGTACATTTTCAAATTTTTAGTTTTCAAAAAAAATTTATTTATTAAATACCTTATTAAAACACGTTAAATTTATAGCTCAGTTGGCTAAAGCGTGGGTTTGTGTTCTTGGCAATTGGGTATCTTTCTTTTAAAATTTTTTTCAAAAATAATTTTTCTTTGATTAAATCTTGTGCCAAACTTTAAGTTTGGTGTTCTCTTGTTAAATTTCTTTAATTTTCGAAAATTTTATTTTGGTTTTCTAAAAATTTTAAGTTTGTTGTTCTTTCTTTTGTTTTTGTTGTTCTTGTGAGTCTTCAAGGTGTTCTTGAGTCTTCTTTGTGTTTTGATCTTAAAATTTTTAAGTTTAGTGTGCCTTGGTGTTTTCTCTCCAAAATTTTCGAAAACAAGGAGCATTGGATTTAAAAATTTTAAGTCTTTGTGCCTTTTGTATATTTTTCTCTTTCATAATAAAATTCAAAAAAAATCTTTTCTAACTTTTTTTAAGCAAATATTTCGAAAATTTTCATAGAAATTCAGATTTCAATTTCAAAATTTTATCTTATCATATCTTAGTTGTTAAGATTTTAAAATCATATCTTTTTCAAAAATATCCTAACCACTTTCTCTCTCCTCACTTTTTCGAAATTCTTCATAAAATATTTTCAAATTTTTATTTTTATTTTTTTTATTTTAGTTTTTATTTTATTTTATTTTATTATTTCAAAAATTATTTTTCTTTTATAATAAAATAAATAAAATAAATCCACATTATCTCCCTTTCTCCATCATGGACCTAAGTGGAAATGAACAGTGCAGAAGGACTCTGGGGTCATATGCTAACCCCACTACTGCTTCATATGGGAGTAGTATCTGTATATCCTCCATCGGAGTCAGTAGTTTTGAGTTGAATCCTCAGCTCATTATCATGGTGCAGTAAAGTTGCTAGTATTCCAGTCTTCCACAGGAAGAACCTACAGAGTTTCTGACACAGTTTTTACAAATTGCTGACATAGTACATGATAAGAAAGTAGATCAGGATGTCTACAGATTATTACTATTTTCATTTGCTATAAAAGACCAAGCTAAGAGGTGGTTAAATAACCAACCTAAGGGTAGCATAAGGACATGGAAACAGCTGTCAGAAAAATTCCTAAATCAATATTTCCCTCCAAAACAGATGACACAGCTAAGGCTGAACATCCAAGGCTTTAAACAAGGAGATAATGAATCCCTTTATGATGCCTGGGAGAGATACAGAGAGATGCTAAGAAAATGCCCCTTTGAAATGTTTTCAGAGTGGGTGCAGTTAGACATCTTCTATTATGGGCTTATAGAGAAAGCTCAGATATCTTTGGACCACTCAGCTGGTGGATCTATACACATGAGAAAGACAATTGAAAAAGCTCAAGAGCTCATTGATACAGTTGCCAGAAATCAGCATCTGTACCTAAGTAGTGAACCTTCCATGAAAGAAGAGGCTAAAACAGTAACTGCTGAACTCAGTCCTGCAGAACAAGTTACTGAATTCAATCAGCAATTAGATTTTCTAACAAAACAGCTAGCCGAATTCAAGGAGATATTACAAGACACAAGAATGGCTAATATGAACATGGAAATACAGTTGAAGCAAACAGAACAGCAGTTATCAAAACAAATAACAGAAGAGTGCCAAGCAGTTCACTTAAGGAGTGGGAAGACTTTAAATACCTCACTTCAAGGCAGCAGGAAGCCAAGAAATGAACAAACTGCTACCCAAAATCCCTTTGAGGACAGTAAGAGCCCAGAGAGGAATAATTCTGGCACTCAAACGCCAGAAAAGGGTAGAGAGCTGGCGTTAAACGCCCAACCCATGCTCAGTTCTGGCGTAACAAGTAAGGAGTTGGTGTTGAACGCCCAAAGAAAGCTCAGTTCTGGCGTTCAAACGCCAGAAATAGGTAAGGAATTGGCGTCCAACGCCAATCCAGCTTCCAACCCTGGCATTCAAACGCCAGTGGGGGATCAGGCACATATAAGTGCTGATAGCAACCCCTCTAAGAAGGCTTTTCCAACCACCTCTGTAGGAAATAAACCTGCAGCAACTAAGGTTAAGGAATACAAAGCCAAGATACCTTATCCTCAGAAATTCTGCCAAGAGGAACAGGATAAGCAATTTGCCCGCTTCGTAGACTATCTCAGGACTTTTGAAATAAAGATTCCGTTTGCAGAGGCACTTGAGCAAATACCCTCTTATGCTAAGTTCATGAAAGAGATCTTAAGTCATAAGAAAGATTGGAGAGAAACTGAAAAAGTTTACCTCACTGAAGAATGTAGTGCAGTCATTCTGAAAAGCTTACTAGAGAAGCTTAAAGATCTTGGAAGCACTACAAGAAAAATACCCATTCAGCCACACTTTTTTAGGCTACATTTGAAAAGCGTAGCCTATTCATAGAATAGGCTACGCTTTTCTCTGTGTTGCCTTTTTATAAGAGAAAAGGAAACACAAATGCAGCATCATTTAAAAAGCGTAGCCTTAGGTATTAAAGATATCACTTAAAAAGCGTAGCCGTAGGTTGATATCTATAGGTTCACTCTTCATATCAAAGGAGACGCTTTTAAAGTATAGCCTATTTGTTAAGTTTTGGGTGCGTTTTAAAAGTGATGCCTAATGTCTCTAGAGAAAAAACTTTAACACTTAGTAATTTTTTTCCTTGTTTTTCCTGAAAGCAAACTGATGATGAGTGATGACCTAACACTTAGTAAAACTTAGCAAATTAAACTTCTTGAGTCTCAGTCAACTTCGATAGCTCAGTCACCTTCATCCTCGTGCGTAAACCCTCGATAGCTCAGTCACCCTCCATAGCTCACCATCCTCGCCCCCTACTCACGCTCGCCATTGACCCTCTCACTCTCGGTCTCGCCATTCACCCTCTCACTACAAGCGGAAACCCTCTCACTCTCGCCATTGAGAGTCGTCGCCTCCCACTCACGAGTCACCTGCACTACTCTACACATTGACCGTCGTCATCTCCTCTTCGCCATCGCTTGCACTGATCGTAGCTGTGCGGCCCTAACCATTGTCGTCGTGCGACCCTCACCATCGTCGCTGCGCCGCTCTCACCATCGTCATCTCCGTGCTTCTCGTCGTCGTCTTCGCTGTGCTCACATCATTGAATAGGTATGTATTGATTTCTATTTGCTTCTAAAATTGATCAGTGGCTTAGGGTTCCTATTTTAGGGGTTTTAATTTGGGGCTTTTAATCTCTGAAATATGGGTCTGTGAACTGTAATTTGATAACATGCATGCTATTATTGATGAAGATGTGTGGTATTTTAGGGTTTGTGAACTGTGATTTAATATACAGCTTGTGTATTTTCTCTGTATTTTTGTTTCTGAGACTGAATCCAAATGCAGCGTTAATAAGCTTTTGTTTCTGTGATTTCTCAATGAATAAGTTGGCTTTCGTTTCTCTGTTTTCAGCTTCCTGTTTCTAACAGAGTTCTTGCAGTTTGAATTGTTTCTTGGTTAGCCAGAAACAGAAATGGTGTGAAGAATGTAAAGAATGAAAAGAAGACAAGGAGTAGAGAAGAAGTAGAAGAGGAAGAAGAAAGGTGAGCTGAATTGTAAATTGAATTGAAAGAAAGAAATCTGATTAACATGAAAACCAATCATATACAATCCTGTTTATGTAGCCATATCAGGTGAGCCTTCAACAATGGCAATAACCTTGTACATACCAATAAATATAAAAAGACTATGTTATTTAAGCTATAATAGATATAATTAAAAGCTTTTTTAAATTAATAATTAATACAGAACATAGTATAAGAAATTAATAATATTAATAATAACAATTCCTGTTTTGTACAGAAGTGATACAAAGAGTTTGTGGACTTTGTTAAGGAAATTTTATGATTCCTTGCTAGTTTTATGGTGTCCTCATCAGAATAAATATTATCTCAGGTGCTTGTCAACAATAAACCCAAAGAGAGTTTAATTTGTCTTCTGCAACTTCTTCATCTTTTTCAAGCACATGATCTTCTACTTCAGGTATGAATTGGGTTTAGGATGCCTCAGTTGTAGAAATCTGATTGTTTGACATCTCCATTGTAGAAATCTAGCTATTCATCTATAAAAATGGGGACATTATAGTTACTTATACCCCTTTTGACTAAAACTACAATTTTTTCCTCAGTTGCTGATTCTTGTGGTAATTCTTTTCTGAGACTAAAGTTGATTTCTTGAATAGGTGAATGATTTAATGTGTTATGTGTGTAATATTAAAACACTTTTTGTTTTGAAATTTTTTGTACTTGATTAAATGTTTCTCTTTGATCCTTTTTTTTCTTTTAAACTGTTAGTGCAGTAATTGGCTTTCTGAGCATTACATAGTTGGGATAAACCATAGGGTATAAGAAACAAGAGTGGCAGCAAATTTGTGGTATATAAGTTACATATTTTTGTTTGCTCTAAATAGGTATAATCAATTTTTATTATGTCTTTAGGATAAATTGTCCTACTTATAGTGCTATTAGTGTTGTGTTTGTTCAATGACATATGTATAATATGGCAGATGGTTGCATTATTGGAGGTAACAAGAGAGCAAAGTATATGGTTCTACTTGTATATGCATAGAGAAAAAGAAAGAAGCTATATATAGCCTTAATTATTACATGTTTGGCAAATGACATAGTATAGCAAATTAATTAACTTTAATTTGGATTTTTTATATATGAAGGGACCAAATTAATTAACTATTCTTATCTTTATGTGTTTCTCTTTGATCGGGTTAGATCCTCAATTCTACTCAGAAAATGAAAAAGGGATTAATTGCGAGTAATAATACCTCTTTGTCTGCTTAATGGTGTATCACTTCAGTAGAGACTATGAATTTATGTTTTCTTTATGCTCCTCAGCTTATTTCAAATACATTCGAGTGCCATTTGGTCTGATTTTATCACTATGGAGCATTTTATTTTTATTTTTAACAAAGAGAAGGATGATGGGGATTTGCTTTGGTTTTGAGACTTCTTTTTTTTTATTTATTTATATTAATTGTTAATGAGTTTAACTTAACTAATTATTTTAGGCTGATAATTGAAATGATCTTTTCTAATTCAAATGCAGTTACCATCTAATTCCCATTGTGTTTTCTCAAGCAAAGGGAGTTGCTGTGTGGGATCCAGAGGGAAACAAATATCTTGATTTCTTATTTGCTTATTCTGCTGTTAATCAGGTAACATGCTTGTAGATCTCAAATTTTGATTCGGAAATGGTGCCCAAATGCGTTATAGAAGTTAATTTCTAAATATTGAAGTGCCTGTCTTTTCCTTAGGGACATTGCTATCCTAAAATTCTGAAAGCCTTAACAGTAGTCATATCTTAATGTTCTACATTTTCCAAGGTTATGGGGTTGAAGTAAATGTTTGCTTAGTGTGGGACTATGGCCTAGTACACAAGGAATATCTCATGACATGCTAAGCTGAAATCCACAATACTTTATGACTTTATTTTTCCTCCCACAACCCTTTTTCTCTGTGGATATTAATAGTATTTGCAAAACTAAAGGGAGAAACACTTTAGCTATGGCCTGAAGAATCTATTTTGACATATGTTCATATATATATACAAGTTTAAAGGTTTCTATAAGGTATAAAGTTACAGATTTTACCATACAAGAGAGTCCCAGTCCGTCCGAAGATATATCAATGTGCATTGTAATTTACGTTGACAAATTCAATTTGTGATTTTCGGTTTTGGTTGACAGCGAGGAAAGGGAATAGAATCTTTTGTTGACTCTAAACCGCAGTTGAAATTTAATTCTCTAACTTATCTAATGGATAAGAATTTAAATTCAACAATGTAAACAAAGCGTAATAAACAGGATTAGATTGAAGAGAGGTGGCATTTATTTCTTTGGTCTCTTTAATTATAGTAATAAAAAAAGTCAAAACCCAATGAAATTGAAAATGAATTGAATCTGAATTATTTGACTAAAAAAAGGAAACATTAAAACTCTCTCTGCTTAAAATTTCTTGATTCCTTCAACTTTATGTGAAAAAATCAGCTTGCACAAAGTTAATTAGAACTGTTTCCTAAAAATTACTATTATTACAGCTCTTTTCATTATTAAAGACCACCCTCGTGCTGTTTATAAAATAGTTTTACACAATAATATTTTGTATTTTTAATCCATTAGATTGCCGTTATCTGTTGAATGATTTAATCGCTGCTACTGCTGCTGGGTCCCAAATCTGTTTGATTATATCAATTTAATTTTTATAGTTATTCGTCGTTAAAGTTGAAGGCGAAAGTTTTTTGTTAAGGTCTTCCAAGAAGATTTTGTCAAAACGTTGATCGTGTCATGGCAAGGTACAATGCATACTTTAATTCTTGTGATTTGTTAGTTTTGAAGTTGCAATTTAACTTATTATATTTGTACTATAAATTCTATGTTTCTCTTTATTTGTTTTACCTCAATGGGTTTCTAGAGAATTACTTCTAAGACTAGGAACTATTTCCCAACCTAGTTACAAGTCTTTGAATGTCCTTTTCATTGCCCATTCCCTTTGTAGCGAATAACACCCTGCCTCCTCTATTCTTCTAATCTTCACTTTGCGACCCCTTATAAATTTTCCGCCTAAAAAATTTAATAATTATCGATTAGGTTTTGTGATATGCCAAAGGATTGGATGGATCTACCGAGGTATAGCGAAGAGTATATCAATGGTGTTATTAGTTTTGTGATATGTCCTTATCTATTTCCTTGTTTCATAATTTTTTACTTGCATTTACATTAATTGCTATGGCTGAAAATGTTTGTTGGCTTTATTAACACTGAAGTTGTATTGCTATGGTTGAAACTTGTATTCTGAAGTTGTATAGCCATGTTATTTTTTTAGTATATGCTTTCTTGGTTTACTATGACTACGTGTTCCATTTAATTTTTATAATTACGAATGTCATTATGAATATTTTTTTAACTACTTTTCTATATAATTATGCAGGGTAACAATGAAGATTAAGCAATGAAGATTAAGCTGACTATTATTGTGGTTTATTGGCTAAGATAGAATGCTACTTAGAATCTTTACATGTATGATTGACTAATGATTTTTATTAGAAGATACTTTTATTGGCTAAGTGATATTATGGTTTTGATATGGCTATGCTTACTTTAGTTTGAGCATTCTAGTACTTTTGGATCAATGTTATAAATATATTTTGGTTAGAGACAATTTTTATTATAAAAAGTAATTATTTAGTATAATTACGTCTTTATTTTTATTTCGTAATATTTCATTACTTTATACATGTAATCATATTAACTATTCTGTTGTATTAATAATTATTAGATAATTATATATATATATATACAAAAAAAAGAAGGACCTAAGGCTACGCTTATATACAGTCGCTATAGTATACGGAAAAAAAAGAGGGACCTAAGGCTACGCTTATATACAGTAGCTATAGTATACGAAAAAAAAAGAGAGACCTAAGGCTACGCTTATAAAAAGTAGCTATAGTATACACTGTGGCTACGCTTTACAAGTGATGTAGTAGCGTTAAAAAGCGTAGCCTATTCTGGAAGAACGAAAGCTGAAAAGCGTAGCCTTTGGTCACGGAGAGCATCACTTGAAAAGCGTAGCCTATTCCCAAACGCCAAAAGCGTAGCCCTTGGTGCAGAAAAGCGTAGCCTTTGAGAATAGGCAACAGCCGAATAGGAATCACCCTGAAAAGCGTAGCCGTAGCCTAAAAAGCGTAGCCGTAGCCTAAGGCATCATTTTTTTCACTTTTGGCTACACTTTTCAAGTGTACCTGAATGGGTGTTTTTCTTGTAGTGGGATGCTCTTTCATTCTTTAGTGATACTCCCAGCCACCATTAGAATAATGACTTGAATCATTTTGTGGTGATGGGAAGTATCCCATATGATTCTCTTGCTCATCTTGTGTCTCTGAAGCAAATCTCCATGAGTTGGAGTGCTCAGAATGTGTATTCTCTTGGTGATATTCCCAAACACCATTAGAGATCGGTGATGGTGGGTGATATCCCATAAAATTTTGTTTGACCATAAGATGAGTTGAACTCCATTTGTATTTTGTAAACATCAATGAAATTCGAAATTCATGTCACAGAGAAAGAATTTCTTAGTGAGGCAATAGCTCAAACACCTTGCTATCAATTTAAAACAGAGAACAAAAACAAAAAAAATGCTTGAACACCTTGGTTTCACTTTAAAACAGAGAACAAAAATAAAAAAAATGCTTAATCTAGACTTCTCACCCACTTAATCATTGTTGATCAAAATCAATCCCCGGCAACGGCGCCAAAAACTTGATGGTATTTTTGCAGAAAACGAATTTTCAACACACAAATCCAACCGGCAAGTATACCGGGTCGCATCAAGTAGTAATAACTCACTCAGAGTGAGGTCGATCCCACAAGGATTGATGGATCAAGCAACTTTAGTGGGTAATTAGTTTAGTCAAGCTAACATTGAGTGATTTGGTGAAATTGATGCTGCAGAATGTAAAATTTCAGGGAAATTAAAATTGCAGAATGTAAATGGGCAGAAACTTAAAGAGCAAGCAATATAAATTGCAGGAACTTAAATGACAAGAAATGTAAATTGCAGTGAATGTAAAGGGAGTGGGAGCAGGAAATTTAAATGAAAGCAGTAGATCAAGCAACTGGAAATTTAAATTGTAGGAAGAATAAAGGAATTGGGGTGCTGGGAATTAAAACTAAACAAGAGAATTCAAAGTGCAATCAAAAAGAGAATTAAAAGATGCAGCATATTCAAACGGATTTGGAAAATCACTTGTAAAATCAAAACAGAAAGCAGCTTGGCTCAATTGCAAAAATCTAAAAGAGAAATTGAAGATCTCAGGGGCTCAACGAGACTAGAAAACAAGTCTAGATCTCAAGTCCTTCCTTGATCCAACAGAGAACAATTTGCAAAAGAAATTAAGATGAAAGCAGTAAACAGAGTGTTGATTCAAATCCTTAATTCACTGAAATTTTGTAGAAGAAGAACAAGAGAAATCTCAAAGTGAGAATGAAACAGAATTTCTTCAATTCTCAACCCAAGATTTAAAACAAAGAGAAAAACTAAAAGAGAGAGCTCTCTACTACTCCTAGTGGAGCTAGCCTCTCTAATGGAATGAAACTAATGCCTTTATATAGGCTTTTACAAAAATAAAAATGAAAAATGAAAACTAAACAAATTACAATTAAAATAAATTCCTAAGCTAATTGATCCTTGTGCCTTTGAGTGATGATAATGGGCTTAGCTTGCTTTGGGTTTGGCCTTTTGGTTTTGAGAAGAAATCTGTATGCGAATTGGACTCTGGAGCATTCACGTTTGAGTCAACGTTTGAGGCAAACGTTGACTCAAACGTCTTCGTGTAATGGCATCATGCAGAGCTGGCTTTGCTGTCACTCACGTTTGGGTTCACGTTTGAGGTCAAACGTGAGCTCAAACGTGATCTCCTCCAAGGCATTCTTTGGCCAGCGTTTGACCTCAAGTTTGAGGCAAACGCTGGGGCAGGCATGGTGAGCTTTAGGGGTTGGTTTTCCTTGCTGAAATATAACCAACGTTTGACCTCAAGTTTGAGGCAAACGTTGGCGCAAACGTGAACTCCAATGTTGACACTTGTTGCACATCAAGTCTTGGGATGCTACTTTGTCCTCTTGTCAACGTTGCCAATTTCATGTCCATTATAGACTATTATATATGGTTAGAAAGATCTAAATGTCAGATTTCTAACCCAATTGGAATCATCTCAATTGGACATCTACAACTCAAGTTATGCTCCTTTGAAGGGGACAGGGTCACTGGCTTTGGTGTGCAACGTTTGAGGCGACGTTTGCCTCAAACGTGATCAAAAACGCCAGATTCTGGAGGCTCAAACGCATTTTCCACCCATACTATTATATATTGTTGGAAAGCCCTGAATGTCTACTTTCCAATGCCACTGAGAGTGCATAGTTTGGAGCTTCACAGCTCGAGTTATACTCCATCGAAGGTGCAGAGGTCAGTTGGCCTCACTACAGGTTGACACCATGTTCGTTTATGCACATTTCGGGGCAGTTTTCTCCCTCAATTTTAGTGTCCACCATGCAGTGCCATATATGCTTGGAAAGCTCTCAATTCCTACTTTCCATTGCTTTTTGAATCACCTCATTTGGAGCTCTGTAGCTCAAGTTATTCTTGTTGGAAGTATACCCCTTCAGGCTGTGGAGCAACGTTTGACTCAAAGTTTGAGGCAAACGTTGGCGTAAGCTTTTTGTTCCCTGGGTCTTCTTGTTTTGGCGCCAACGTTTGACTCAAAGTTTGAGGCAAATGTTGGCGCAAACTTTTGATGCCTCCAGGGTGAAGTCAAGCTCTTCCTCACGTTTGAGCTAAAGCTTGAGGCAAGCTTTAGCTCAAGCTTTTTGTCCTTTCTTGCTCTTTGCCAATCTTTCTTTCTTCAACCTTCTTCAAAGCTTTTTTCACCTATCATCAATCAATCAAAAACATCAAAGCTATGCTATAATCATGAGAGTTCTTCTTCTTCTTGAAAGTTAAGCAATTATGGCATAAAAACTCATGAAAATGCATCAATTCATCCATGGTTGATTGAATCAAAGGAAACATGAAATTCTATCCAATTGACTTACTCATGGCTCAAGAAAGTGCATAAAATCTATTGAAAACAAAGAAAAAGACTAGTGAAACTAGGCTAAGATGACTTGTCATCAC
>NC_029779.3:1818247-1821354 GCF_000817695.3 Arachis duranensis | reverse complement strand
AATTTAAAAATTTAAACATAAAAAATTTTGTTTTTTAAAATTTTTAATTTTTTAAAAATATTTTTTATTTTTTTCAGTGGATAATGCTACACCCACACAGTTGACTTTTTTTATCTGCACTTGTTCACAAATTAAGAATAAATTAATTTAAAAAATTTAATATTTAAATTTTTTTATTTTTCGGATATTTTTGTAATTTTTTATTTTTTTTACAACTAGAAGCAATTAGAAAAAGATATTCTTTTTAGCTTAAAAATTAAAAAAAATTATAAATTTAAAGATCTGTAATTTATTAGATATTGCTAGACTTTATTTTAATTTTACTTTTTAAATAAAAAAATTTAATAATATAATTTAAAAATTTAAACATAAAAAATTTTGTTTTTTAAAATTTTTAATTTTTTAAAAATATTTTTTATTTTTTTTACTGGATAATGCTACACCCACACAGTTGACTTTTTTTACTGCACTTGTTCACAAATTAAGAATAAATAAATTTTAAAAATTTAATATTTTAATATTTTTGGATATTTTTGGAATTTTTTATTTTTTTACAATTAGAAAAAGATATTTTCTTGTTTAAAAATTAAAAAAAATAATAAATTTACAAATCTGTTATTTATTAGATATTGCTAGACTTTATTTTAATTTTATTATTTAAATAAAAAACATTTAATAATATAATTTAAAAATTAGAAAATAAAAAATTTAGTTTAAAATTTAAAAAAACTAATAAAGTTACTGATGACAAGTCATCTTAGCCTAGTTTCAGATAGTTGACTTTTTTTGCTGCACTTGTTCTCAAATTAAAAATAAATTAATTTAAAAAATTTAAAATTTTAATTTTTAATTTTTTGAATTTTTTATTTTTCTACAATTAGAAAAAATATTTTTTTAGTTTAAAAATTAAAAAAATAATAAATTTACAGATCTGTTGTTTATTAGATATTTCTAGACTTTATTTTATTTATCTTATTTAAATAAAAAACATTAAATAATATAATTTAAAAATTCAAAAATAAAAAATTTAGTTTTTTAAAATTTTAATTTTTTTAAAAATATTCTTTATTTTTTTATTCAGTGGATAATGCTACACCCACACAGTTGACTTTTTTACCTGCACTTGTTCACAAGTTAAGAATAAATTTATTTAAAAAATTTAATATTTTAATATTTTTATGTTTTTGATATTTTTGGAATTTTTTATTTTTTTACAATTAGAAAAAGATATTTTTTTAGTTTAAAAATTTTAAAAAATAATAAATTTACAGATGTGTTGTTTATTAGATATTGCTAGACTTTATTTTAATTTTATTATTTAAATAAAAAATATATAATAATATAATTTAAAAATTCAAAAATAAAAAATTTTGTTTTTTAATTAGTTTTGAGTTGAATCCTCAGCTCATTATCATGGTGCAGCAAAGTTGCCAGTATTCCGGTCTTCCACAGGAAGAACCTACTGAGTTTCTGGCACAGTTCTTACAAATTGCTGACACAGTACATGATAAGGAAGTAGATCAGGATGTCAACAGATTGTTACTATTTTCATTTACTGTAAAAGACAAAAGTAAGAAGTGGTTAAATAACCAACCTAAGGCTAGCATAAGGACATGGAAACAGCTGTCAGAAAAATTTCTGAATCAATATTTCTCACCAAAACGGATGACACAACTAAGGCTGAACATCCAAGGCTTCAAACAAGGAGATAATGAATCTCTTTATGATGCCTAGGAGCGATACAGAGAGATGCTAAGAAAATGCCCCTCTGAAATATTTTTAGAGTGGGTGCAGTTAGACATATTCTATTATGGGCTTACAGAGAAAGCTCAGATGTCTTTGAACCACTCAGCTGGTGGATCTATACACATGAGAAAGACGATTGAAGGAGCTCAAGAGCTCATTGATACAGTTGCCAGAAATCAGCATCTGTACCTAAGTAGTGAATCTTCCATGAAAGATGAGGCTAAAACAGTAACTGCGGAACTCAGTCCTGCAGAACAAGTTACTGAATTCAATAAGCAATTAGATTTTCTAACAAAACATCTAGCCGAATTCAAGGAGATACTATAAGACACAAGAATGGCTAATATGAATATGGAAGTGCAGTTGAAGCAAACAGAACAGCAGTTATCAAAACAAATAACAGAAGAATGCCAAGCAGTTCAATTAAGAAGTGGGAAAACATAAAATACCTCACTTCAAGGCAGCAGGAAGCCAAGAAATGAACAAATTGCTACCCAAAATCCCTCTGAGGACAGTAAGAGTCCAGAGAGGAATAATTCTGGCGCTCAAATGCCAGAAAAGGGTGAAGAGCTGGCGTAAACGCCCAACCCATGCTCAGTTCTGGCGTTCAAACGCCACAAACAGGCAAGGAGTTGGCGTCAAACGCCCAAAGAAAGCTCAGTTCTGGCATTCAAACGCTAGAAACAGGCATGGAGTTGGCATCCAACGCCAATCCAGCTTCCAACCCTGGCATTCAAACGCCAGTGAGGGATCAGACACATACAAGTGCTTATAGCAACCCCTCTGAAAAGGCTTCTCCAACCACATCTGTAGGAAATAAACCTGCAGCAACTAAGGTTGAGGAATACAAAGCCAAAATGCCTTATCCTCAGAAACTCCGCCAAGCAGAACAGGATAAGCAATTTGCCCGCTTTGCAGACTATCTCAGGACTCTCGAAATAAAGATTTTGTTTGCAGAGGCACTTGAGCAAATACCCTCTTATGCTAAGTTCATGAAAGAGATATTAAGTCATAAGAAGGATTGGAGAGAAACTGAAAAAGTTTACCTCACTGAAGAATGCAGTGAAGTCATTCTAAAAAGCTTACCAGAGAAGCTTAAGGATCCTGGAAGTTTTATGATACCATGCACATTAGAGGCCACTTGTACCAAGACAGCTGATGAGCGGATAATTTGTACGCTTTTTGGCATTGTTTTTAGTATGTTTTTAGTATGATCTAGTTAGTTTTTAGTATATTTTTATTAGTTTTTAGTTAAAATTCACTTTTCTAGACTTTACTATGAGTTTGTGTGTTTTTCTGTGATTTCAGGTATTTTCTGGTTGAAATTGAGGGTCCTGAGCAAAAATCTGATTCAGAGATTG
>NC_029779.3:1718727-1814087 GCF_000817695.3 Arachis duranensis | reverse complement strand
GTATAGGCTAGAACTGATGGCGGCATTCAAGAGAATCCGGAAGGTCTAACCTTGTTTGTGGTATTCTGAGTAGGATTTGATGATTGAATGACTGTGACGAGCTTCAAACTCCTGAGGGCGGGGCGTTAGTGACAGACGCAAAAGAATCACTGTATTCTATTCCGGCCTGATTGAGAACCGACAGATGGATAGCCGTGCCGTGACAGGGTGCGTTGAACATTTCCACTGAGAGGATGGGAGGTAGCCACTGACAACGGTGAAACCCTTGCATAAGCTTGCCATGGAAAGGAGTAAGAAGGATTGGATGAAGACAGTAGGAAAGCAGAGAGACGGAAGGGACAAGCATCTTCATACGCTTATCTGAAATTCCTACCAATGAATTACATAAGTATCTCTATCTTTATCTTTATGTTTTCGTATATCATCATTCATATCCATTTGAGTTTGCCTGACTAAGATTTACAAGGTGACCATAGCTTGCTTCATACCAACAATCTCTGTGGGATCGACCCTTACTCGCGTAAGGTTTATTACTTGGACGACCCAGTACACTTGCTGGTTAGTTGTGCGAAGTTGTTGTGATCACAATTTCGTGCATCAACAGCTCTATGTGATCTTGGGGCAAGTATCAACCTAGTACCTGCATCCACTATTAGAAAGCTTGGCTTGGCAAAAGAAGTCAAACCAACCAAGATCTGTCTTCAACTTGCTGATGACTCTATTAAATACCCCTTAGGCATGATTGAGGATGTGATTGTCACAGTTGGGCTATTTGTATTCCCTACTGATTTTGTAGTGCTGGAGATGAAGGAGCACAAGAGTGCAACTCTCATCCTAGGAAGACCTTTCCTAGCAACTGGACGAACCCTCATTGATGTCAAAAAAGGGGAAGTGACCCTGAGAGTCAATGAGGATGAGTTCAGACTGAATGCTGTTGAAGCAATGAAGCATCCAGACACATCAAATGACTGCATGAGCGTTGATGTTATTGACTCCCTGGTAGAGGAGATCAATATGGCTGAGAGTCTCGAGTTAGAGCTAGAGAATATCTTTAAAGATGTTCAGCCTGATCTGGAGGAATCAGAGAGAATAATAGAACCTCTAAAAACCCCTCAGGAAGAGGAGAAACCTCATAAATCTGAGCTCAAACCATTGCCACCATCCCTGAAATATGCATTTCTGGGAGAAGGTGACACTTTTCTTATAATCATAAGCTCTGCCTTAGAGCCACAGGAAGAGGAAGCACTAATTCAAGTGTTAAGGACACACAAGACAGCTCTTGGGTGGTCCATCAGTGATCTTAAGGACATTAGCCCAGCCAGATGCATACACAAGATCCTATTGGAGGATGACGCTAAGCCAGTGGTTCAACCACAGAGGCGGCTGAATCCAGCCATGAAGGAGGTGGTGCAGAAGAAGGTCACTAAATTACTAGAGGCTGGAATTATTTATCCTATTTCTGATAGCCCCTGGGTGAGTCCTGTCCATGTCGTCCCTAAGAAGGATGGCATGACAGTGGTTCATAATAAAAAAAATGAACTAGTTCCTTCAAGAACAGTTACAGGGTGGCGTATGTGTATTGATTACAAAAGGCTCAATACAGCCACTAGAAAGGATCATTTTCCTTTACCATTCATAGACCAGATGCTAAAAAGACTAGCAGGTCATGATTACTACTGCTTTTTGGATGGATATTCAGGATATAATCAAATTGTAGTAGATCCCCAGGATCAAGAGAAAACAGCATTCACATGTCCATCTGGAGTATTTGCATACAAAAGGATGCCATTTGGGCTGTGCAATGCACCTGCAACATTTCAAAGGTGCATGCTCTCTATTTTCTCTGATATGGTGGAAAATTTCTGGAAGTCTTCATGGATGACTTTTCAGTATTTGGAGACTCATTCAGCTCTTGTCTTGACCATCTAGAACTTGTTCTAAAGAGGTGCCAAGAGACTAACCTGGTTTTAAACTGGGAGAAATGTCATTTTATGGTGACTGAAGAAATTGTCCTTGGGCACAAAATTTTGAACAAAGGAATAGAGGTGGATCAAGCTAAGGTAGAGATAATTGAAAAATTACCACCACCTGTCAATGTTAAGGCAATCAGAAGCTTTCTGGGGCATTCAGGATTCTATAGGAGGTTTATAAAAGATTTTTCAAAAATTGCAAAACCTCTTAGTAATCTGTTAGCTGCTGACATGCCATTTATCTTTGATAAGGAGTGTCTGCAGGTGTTTGAGACTCTGAAAACTAAGCTAGTCACAGCACCAGTCATCTCTGCACCAGACTGGACATTACCATTTGAACTAATGTGTGATGCCAGTGACCATGCCATTGGTGCAGTGTTGGGACAAAGGCATAACAAGCTTCTGCACATCATTTATTATGCCAGTCATGTTTTAAATGACGCACAGAAAAACTACACAACCACAGAAAAAGAGTTACTTGCAGTATTTATGCCATTGACGATTTCAGATCTTATTTAGTAGGATCAAAAGTGATTGTGTATACTGACCATGCTGCTCTTAAATATCTACTCACAAAGCAGGATTCAAAACCCAGACTCATAAGATGGGTGTTGCTTCTGCAAGAGTTTGATATAAAAATAAGAAACAGAAAAGGGACAGAGAACCAAGTAGCAGATCACCTGTCCCGAATAGAACTAGTAGAAGGGGTGTCCCTCCCTCTTACTGAGATCTCTGAAACCTTTCCAGATGAGCAACTCTTTGCCATCCAGGAAGTACCATAGTTTGCAGACATTGCAAACTACAAGGTTGTGAGATTCATACCCAAAGAGTATAGTAGGCAGCAATCAAAGAAATTGATATCGGATGTAAAGTACTATCTGTGGGATGAACCATATATCTTCAAGAGATGTGCAGACGGAATAATCCGTAGATGTGTGCCTAAAGAAGAAGCACAGAAGATCCTCTAGCATTGCCATGGATCACAGTATGGAGGACATTTTGGAAGTGAGCGAACAGCCACAAGAGTCCTCCAATGTGGCTTTTACTTGCCTACTCTCTATAAAGACTCCCGAGTGTTTGTACGTAATTGTGACAGTTGCCAAAGATCTGGCAATCTGTCTCACGATTATGCCATGCCTCAACAAGGGATCTTGGAGATTGAGTTGTTTGATGTATGAGGTATTGACTTCACGGGGCCTTTCCCACCATCATACTCAAACACTTATATTCTGGTGGCAGTGGATTATGTATCCAAATGGGTGGAGGCTATTGCAACACCCACTAATAATACTAAGACATTGCTGAAATTCCTCCAGAAACATATCTTTAGCAGATTTGGTGACCCTAGAGTACTAATCAGTGATGGGGCGCTCATTTCTGCAATAAACAACTTTACTCTGCTATGGTTCGATATGGAGTCAGCCACAGGGTGGCAACTCTATATCATCCACAGATAAATGGGCAAGCTAAAGTCTCTAATAGAGAACTTAAAAGAATTCTGGAACAGACTGTGATTAACCGTAGAAGGAATTAGGCAAGAAGCTTGGATGATGCTCTGTGGGCATACAAAACAGCATTCAAGACTCCTATAGGGACCTCTCCATACCGCTTGTGTATGGAAAAGCCTGTCACTTGCCAGTGGAACTGGAACACAATGCCTACTGGGCAACCAGATTTCTAAACCTTGATGCCAAGTTAGCTGGAGAAAAACGATTGCTCCAGTTAAATGAGCTAGAGGAATTCAGACTCAATGCTTTCGAAAATGCAAAAATTTACAAAGAGAAATAAAAAAGATGGCATGATAAGAAGCTGTCATCCAGAGTCTTTGAGTCAGGGCAGAAAGTTCTGCTGTTTAACTCTAGGCTCAGATTATTCCCCAGAAAGTTGAAATCCCGGTGGAGAGGACCATATATGATTACAGGTGTGTCACCATATGGATATGTAGAGCTTCATGATAGTGACTCTGACAAAAAGTTCATTGTTAATGGGCAAAGAGTCAAGTATTATCTTGAAGGCAATGTTGAGCAAGAATGCTCAAGACTGAGACTGGATTAAAGCTCAGTAATAGTCCAGCTAAAGACGATAAAGAAGCGCTTATTGGGAAGCAACCCAATTTTATCTATCTATATTAAAATTTCATTGTTATTTTGTGTTTTCTTTAGGTTCGTTGATGATCATATGAAGTCACAGAAACAACTGCAAAAATTAAAGCAAAATAAGAAACAGCATTAAAAACAGCACACCCTGGAGGAAGAGCTGTATGGCGTTTAAACGCCAGAAACAAGCATCTGTCTGGTATTTAACGCTAGAAATAAGCACCAAGCTGGCATTTAACGCCAGAAACAAGCATCAGGCTGGCATTAAACGCCAGAAACAGGCTACATTTGGGCGTTTAACGCCATAAACAAGCTACAGTCTGGCGTTAAATGCCAGGATTGCATATAGAGGGCGTTTTAAAGGCCTAAAAGGTGCAGGAATGAGAAATCCTTGACACCTCAAGATCTGTGGACCCCACAAGATCACCTCAGGATCTGTGGACCCCACAGGATCACCACCTACCCCACTTCTCTCTTCTTTATTCTCACACAACACTACCCTATCTTCTCTCCCTTGGCCGAAACCCACACCTCTCTCCATCTTCTCCATATCTTCTTCTTCTATTCTTTCTTCTTTTGCTCGAGGGCGAGCAACATTCTAAGTTTGGTGTGGTAAAAGCATAGCTTTTTATTTTTCCATAACCATTTATGGCACCTAAGGCCGGAGAAAGCTCTAGAAAGAGGAAATAGAAGACAAAAGCTTCCACCTCCGAGTCATGGGAGATGGAGAGATTCATCTCGAGGGTCCATAGCTTAGTAGTAGAACATTTGACTGCACATCAAGAGAGCCCACTCATGGACCTCAATAAGAGCATGAGGAATTCCCTAATCAAGAAATCCCTGAGATACCTCAGGGGATACATTTTCCTCCACACAATTATTGGAAGCAACGAAGGATAAGAGCACCAAAATCACTAGGGATCAAGCATCAGAGGAAAGGAAGAGACATAGAGGAGCTCAAGAGCACCTTTGGTTCTTCAAGAGAAAGACGCTACGCTCACTAAGGTGGACTCATTCCTTAATCTCCTTGCTCTTATTTTTCTGTTTTTCGGTTTTTTGAGCTTCATGTTTGTCTATGTTTGTGTCTTTATTACATGATCTTTAGTGTCTAGCGTCTATATCTTAAGGCTATGAATAATTTCATGAATCCTTCACCTTTCTTAAATGAAAAATATTTTTAATACAAAAGAACAAGAAGCACATGAGTTTCGAATTCATCCTTGAAATTAGTTTAATTATATTGATGTGGTGACAATACTTTTTGTTTTTTGAATGAATGCTTAAACAGTGCATATTTTTTATCTTGTTGTTTATGAATGTTAAAATTGTTGGCTCTTGAAAGAATGATGAACAAGAGAAATGTTATTGATAATCTGAAAAATCATAAAATTGATTCTTGAAGCAAGAAAAAGCAGTGAATAACAAAGCTTGCGAACAAAAAAAGTGGCGAAAAAAAAAATATAAAAGAAAAAGAAAAAGCAAGTAGAAAAAGCCAATAGCCCTTAAAACCAAAAGGCAAGGGTAAAAAAAAAAGGATCCAAGGCTTTGAGCATCAATGGATAGGAGGGCCCAAGGAAATAAATCCAGGCCTAAGCGGCTAAATCAAGCTGTCCCTAACCATGTGCTTGTGGTATGCAGGTCCAAGTGAAAAACTCGAGACTAAGTGGTTAAAGTCGTAATCCAAAGCAAAAGAGTGTGCTTAAAAACTCTGGACACCTCTAATTGGGGATTTTAGCAAAGCTAAGTAACAATCTGAAAAGGTTTACCCAGTTATGTGTCTGTGGCATTTATGTATCCGGTGGTAATACTAGAAAACAAAGTGCTTAGGGCCACGGCCAAGACTCATAAAGTAGCTGTGTTCAAGAAGCAACATACTAAACTAGGAGAATCAATAACACTATCTGAATTCTGAGTCCTATAGATGCCAATCATTCTAAACTTCAAAGGATAAAGTGAGATGCCAAAACTGTTCAGAAGCAAAAAGCTACTAGTCTCGCTCATCTAATTAGAACTAAGCTTCATTGGTATTTTGGAATTTATAGTATATTCTCTTCTTTTTATCCTATTTGATTTTCAGTTGCTTGGGGACAAGCAACAATTTTAAGTTTGGTGTTGTGATGAGTGGATAATTTATACGCTTTTTGGCATTGTTGTTAGGTAGTTTTTAGTAGGTTCTAGCTACTTTTCAGTATGTTTTTATTAGTTTTTAGGCAAAATTCATATTTCTGGACTTTACTATGAGTTTTTATGTTTTTCTGTGATTTCAGGTATTTTCTGGCTGATATTGAGGGAGCTGAGCGAAAATCTGATTCAGGCTGAAAAAAAGGACTGCTGATGCTGTTGGATTCTGACCTCCCTACACTTAGAATGGATTTTTTGGAGATACAGGAGTCCAATTGGCGCGCTCTCAATTGGGTTGGAAAGTAGACATCCAGGGCTTTCTATCAATATATAATAGTTCATACTTTGCTCGAAGATAAATGACGTAAACTGGCGTTTAATGCCAGTTCTATGTTCGATTCTGGTGTTAAACACCAGAAACAGGTTACCAGTTGGAGTTAAACGCCCAAAACAGGTTACAACCTGTTGTTTGACTCTAGAAACAGCCCAGGCACGTGAAAATTTCAAGTCTCAGCCCCAGCACACACCAAGTGGATTTCTGCACTATTTATCTTAGTTTACTCATTTTCTGTAAACCTAGGTTACTAATTTAGTATTTAAACAACTTTTAGAGACTTATTTTGGATCTCATGACATTTTTAGATCTGAACTTTATACTCTTTGATGGCATGAGTATCTAAACTCCATTATTGGGGATGAGGAGTTTTGCTGTGTCTCGATGAATTAATGCAATTACTTCTGTTTTTCATTCAAACACGCTTGTTTCTATCTAAGATATTCATTCACACTTCAATATGATGAATGTGATGATCCATGACACTCATCACCATTCTCAACCTATGAACACGTGTCTGACAACCACCTCTGTTCTACATTAGATTGAATGAGTATCTCTTGGATTCCTTAATCAGAGTCTTCGTGGTATAGGCTAGAATCTATTGGCAGCATTCTAGAGAATCCGAAAAGTCTAAACCTTTTCTGTGGTATTCCGAGTAGGATTCAGGGATTGAATGACTGTGACGAGCTTCAAACTCACAAGGGTTGGGCGTAGTGACAGACGCAAAAGGATCAATGAATCCTATTCCAGCATGAGTGAGAACCGACAAATGATTAGTCGTGCGGTGACAGCGCACATGAACCATTTTCAATGAGAGGACGGATGGTAGCCATTGACAATGGTGATCCACCAACACACAGCTTGCCATAAGAGGAACCTTGCATGCGTGAAAAAAGAAGGCAGGGAGAAAGCATAAATTTAGAAGACAAAGCATCTCCAAAACTCCAACACATTCTCCACTACTGCGTAACAAATACTCATTTCATGCTCTTTCACTTTTTACAACTAAAACTAAAGAATCCTATTGGTATCCTGACTAAGAATAATAAGATAACCATAGCTTGCTTCAAGCCAGCAATCTCCGTGGGATCAACCCTTACTCACGTAAGGTATTACTTGGACGACCCAGTGCACTTGCTGGTTAGTTGTGCGGAATTACATAGTGTGAGTGTAATTTTCGTGCACCAGAAACAACCTTTCCATCCACTACCTTCTTGAAGGCATCGACTTCAGAGACGTCCAAGTTGGGAACCCTCAGTTTAATTTGATAAAGTATGTTGTATTCAACATCAAAAATTTCATCCATAGCTGTTTGCTTCACCATTTTTACCGAAAGCTCGAGCTCCTCAATCCTTCTTATCAACTCAGAAACCTGCTTATTCAACTTTTCTTCCCTTAAATCGGAAGCAACCTTCACCTCTTTAAGGACTTTGACCTCATTTTCAAGGGAGGTTTCCTTTTCTTGAAAAATGGTAACCAAGGTATTCAACTTCTGGATCTGGGTATTGGCATTAGCTATTACCTTATCCTTTACTAGGAAGTCTGAGCGGAGGCTTGAGATTTCTACCTCGGCATCACGAACATAAGTAGCCGAGCGGAGGAGCATTCTCTGAACTCAAGGAATGTGTCTTCCAAAGGCATCTTGGCAAGCACCACCTTCATGTCTTCATCCATGAAATGATGATCCACGAAGTTGGGAGCTCGAAAACCTTTATCTAGCACATGCCTAAAGGAGATAGGGACTCGAAAAACATCATCACTTTGTCCAACACTTTTTAATTTTTTTTCTAGTTGGAGAGTTGGCAGGGGAATCTTCTTCCAGGATCTGGACCTTAGGATCTTGCCCTTTTCCGCTTTCCTCAATCCCCAAGATTGTGGCGGGCGACTGATAGTGATGGAGGAGGAGACTCTGTCACCACTTACATTGATAGAAGGTTGGGCAAACAACCTTCTCTTCATCTCGGCAATTGCAACAAGTCCCCTAGCCATATTAACTAAAACATGAGCAGTATAAACTCATGAGATCAAGAAACTAAAAAATGTACAAAATCATGAGTACAAAAAAAACAAAGCTTACTGATAATAGTCCAAACAACTTGCTCATTTATTAATATATGCCTTAAAACAAGGGGACGTTCATTCCACAATATCATTAGTAAATTAATGCTCAGAAGTTCAGAATTATTAACGTCACCGACTCGGATTTTTGGGGAGAAAACATTATAATTCCAATAAAAATTAAAATTTCCCACCTTCCAGGGTCATAAAAAAGGGGTTGTACCCTCTATCCCTTCAATCTTGAAGAATTTTTTCTTATACCCATGGTATGACTCTTTAAACAAAGTAAAAATTTTTCTATTTGGGACACTGATGCGTGAGCATCTTTCCTATCTTTTTCTAGTGAATTTGCATCTAATTTGTTGAATTTAATAAAGAATTAATTATATTTTAGCCAATATGGATACTACTTTGAGTCTTTTGCAATTTTGTTTATTTTAGGTAGCATTCGACTGGATTTGATGGAGTTTTTGCAGCACAAGAATCAAAGGAGATGGCAGCGAGGAGTGACGGGACGCGTGCGCGTGATTTAGAGGTATCCACGGTGACGCATGCACGTGACTAACGTGTACGCGTGAATTGATGATTTGCTCAGCGACGCGTTCGTATGACCGACGCGTCCGCGTGACTTGCGAAAAAGACCATCGACGCGAACGCGTGACATGCGCCACGTGCAGAAAATGCAGAAACCGCTGGGGGTGATTTCTAGGCCCATTTTAGCACCTAAGTTAAGCGCGGATCCAGTGAAGCCAAGTGGTCCCCACGTTACAAGACACGGAGTAGTTAGTTAATTCTTATTTAAATTCAAATTAGATTTTAAATTAATTAGGATTAGTTATAAAAAGGAGATACTTCTCTTCTATTGGAGAGGTTCCATTAAGGGGGGTTCCGTTGGGACATTCCATTAGGGGGATTCCATTAGGAAATTCTATACAATTTTACATTCCGTATTCCATGAGCAACTAAACCTCCATTGTTAAGGTTAGGAGCTCTGTCTACTTGTATGGATTGATTTTATTGCTTTTCCTATTTTAATTCATGTATGGATTTATACTTTAAGAATTGTTTTTCACTCTTTATTTTATGAATTTGGGTAGAACGGAAGTATGACCCTCTTTCTATTTGAGTTCTTGTAAAACTTGGAAAAGCTCTTTACTTGAACAACAGCTTGAAAACATATTCTCCTAAATTTTAATTATCTGGATTTAACAGGATACGTGACATATAATCCTTTTAATTTTGGGTAATTAGAGTTTTTGTGGCATATAAACTAGAATTTGATCAATCACCCTCTAATTGGAATTAATTGACCAAGGAATTGGCAGTTAATGAATTTTAGAGGAGACTAGAAAGGTCTAAGGAATTAGGGTCTAGTCACATATAGTTTGCCATAAATTAAATCTTACATAATTAAAATTGTTAGTAAGAAAAGTTAAATCCGGAAAAATAGATAACTCTGAAGCCTTAATTGCCTTCTCAATATTTTATTCCCAACTTATTTATTTGTCTATCCTTTTGATATTCTGAATTCGAACTTGAACCTTTTGAACATCCAAACACTCTTTTCTGCTTGCCTAACTAAGCCAATCAATCAATTATTGTTGCTTGATCCATCAATCCTCGTGGGATCGACCCTTACTCACGTAAGGTATTACTTGGTACGATCCGGTGCACTTGCCGGTTAGTTTGTGGGTTATAAAATACCGCACCGGACACCTCGGAAGGAGATGAACCCACGACCTTGCAATTTGAGAGAATAGTCAAAGTAAAAAAATAAAAAATAAAATAAGACTCTAAGATAGGGCTTGATATCTAAAAACAAATACAAAAGCTCGAAAACCACGAATAATGGCCCAACTATTTGGATGGAGTTGGGAAGGAGCATACTTAGAGTGAGTTAGCACGCTCACTTGGAAGTCGGAAAAAGACAACCAAACCCTAATTCGCAAGAACAAGGTCTCGTACATCCATAACCAGTTCGGGATAGTATCGGCATGCTCGTTGATATGGCATAACCGGTCCCTAGACCTAGGGACGGAAAAATGTATAAGTTGCTCAAGTAGGAGTTAAATATAATCCTAGCCTCCCTCAAATTGTCAAGCTCCTCTTGGGTTATGTTGGAAGGGGTAGCCTTAACCTCCTCGAAAATCCAAGAATAGATATCCACCTCAAGTTTGCTATTCATTCGCGAAAGAAAGGCAGGTCGGGGTCTCGGCTAGCTGGCAACACCACCACTACGTTACCACCACAGAGAAACCTACAGGGACACCACCACTACGTTACCACCACTATGTTACCAAGGGCCAGAAAATTCTAATGCTTACTTAGATAATGCAAATTCATCACAATTTTGGAAAATGCAGAAGAATGTGAAAAATGGGGGCAAAACAACAATTGTCACACTGTTTAGGAAAACTTAAATTAGTAGTGCCCCTACTACATCGATCTTAATCAAAGGTAGCGAATGTAGGAAAATGCAAGGAAGTTTTGAACAAACAGTACCAGGAATAACAAAATACACAAAGTAATAAAAGACTTGAGGAAAATTCACCAACAAAATAATAGAGAACAAAAATTTCATTAACATTATCAAATTAATGCGATGATAGTGCAATGAAAGAAGGAGACCAAACAACGCCAGAAAGAACAAATAGTTCTCTCTGGTGTGACGGAGAGTGCGACGAAGAAGAACAGAACAGGAGGAGGCTTACAAAGAAAAAGGAAAAATGCTCTCGTTTGGAAGATGATTAGGAAGGTGAAATATTTTTTGTTGAAAAGGAAAGTGAAAGATTATTTAATCTTAAGTTAATGTTGTATTTATTGCTGGAGAGAGAAATTGAAAGCAGGCTGATAGTTCGTAAAACGAAAAAAACTATAACCGCGCCAAAGAAGACTAAAAGAAAATTTAGTTTCCTTAATAAACCCCTTAGAGTGCGTTTGTTTCATGTGCATGTCCATAAAAGACATAGACATGGTACACATGTACAATATTTGGTTGTTAAGACACTAATTTTTTAAAAATATGAGAATACACAAACATACATAAAATACATGTATTTGATATCCTTTAAAAAAGATGAGACACTGAGACACACTATACGAGACACAAACTTTTACTCTTTTACCCCTAATTATTTTTTAAAATACCATTCTTATCCCTTAATCTTAACCCCTTTTTTCATATTCTCCTTCCTCATTCTTCTTCTCAAAAGCTCCCCCCTTTTCCTCTTCTCTCCTTCTTTCTCCCTATTTCCTTTGTCACTTTCTTTTCTCTCTGTCCTCGCCACTGCCGTTGTCACCGCACCCTTCTCTTTTCATCTTTCTTTCTCCACTATTTGTTTAGATACAGATCCGTCGTTGCCGTTGTGCTCCACCCCGGTGAACTCATGCGGTTCCAACGTGTCCAGAGACCAGAGAAGAATCCGTTTACACAGAGAAGATTCCCTTGCTCCCTTGGTCCAGATCTATCACACCTCCTCCTTATTTTGTTCAGATCCCCTGCTGCCTTCGCTTTCTTCTCGCCGCTACCTCTCTTTCTTTTCCTCTTCACGGCTCACACCACCGTTTCTCTCCCTCTTCCTCTTCAGTTTGCTACTACTGCTCTCTCTGATTTTACTTTCTGTCAATTCTTCTTTCTTCCTACCTCTTTCTTCATTTTTCTATTTTTTTTCCCAAAAAAAGGTTCATTTTTTTATTATTCATCTCTGTATATTTTAATATTATTGAATTTGTTGGTGAAAGTATTAAAATTTTCTGATATCTAAATAATTTATTTTTGATTATACGAATGATAGTGGATAAGAAAAATAGATGGTGATAGAATAAAATTCACTGTGGTAATTATCACAAAGGTAGAAGATAGAGGTATTATGGACATTTTAATATTTTGTGTGTCTTGCATATTTGTTTTGCAAAACACAAAATATATATACATGTATTTTATGTTGTATCTTCTTAATATATATCTCAGTGTCTATGTCTATGTCTAAGATATAACCAAACGCAGCCTTAAGGCTCCAATTCAAGGGAAAACCTGACTTCATAAACTCGAATATCCTCGATGAAAGCACCAAGGTCCAGGGACCCGAGTTGGGTATACTATTCGAACAAATAGTCACGTGAGGAAATAGCCATCAAATGAGAATCTGATATTAAAGGATGGCGTTCGATTCTAACACAAACGAAAATGCCATTAAATCACCATATCGCGACATTAAGACTACAACATAAAGGCAATAAATCCCATGTAATGGCAGCCCTAAAGGGAAGGAATAAAAGGGAAGGGCACTCAACAGGTAAATCTCTAATCACATGTACTACTCAAATACTTAACTAACTTTAGTATCGGAGTGTCTTGCAGGTTGCCCTCCCGGCCTAGTTCTGCACGTGCTGAAGCTAGGTTTTTTTATATCTAACTCCCCTAGTTCGTGAACTTGCTCCTGGTACAAACATCTAGATTATTAAAAACATATTTGTTTGATTTATGAGTATAATTAAATCTAGACAAAAAATGTGAATAAATTGATTTGTCCATTTTCCAAAAAAATAAAATAAATGTTTTAGTTATAAAGGCATGGGCCTTGCATGTCTAGGTTTGACAAGTTGTCTAAACATGGTGAAGTTGAATAAGTTATATATATATATTATATATATATATATATACCTAAGAACAACACAAGCGTAGCTGTATTATTTAAATTGCACAAGAAAATTAGGTCTCACCTTAAACCAACTTTGAACTAACGTATTAAGATCTATGTATTGTATATTGAATGAACACATTTACGCTTCCATACTAAACCGTAGCGTATAAACACATTCTCTTGAAGCATGAAGGATTCCTAAAGGCTTCACTAACATGTTAAAAGACCCGATGGGAGCGGAAAGAGTTTCTTAGAGATGTAACAGCAAAGGTTTTATTTGAATTAATGGAATAAATTAAACAATCACTATGATCTTAAAATTCTCTCCAATGTACAACCAGAACCTAGAAGTCGAGTAAAATATGAAGATAACCAGAATACAAATTGAATCAATCACATGAATTAAATGTCAATATAAAAAAAATGCTGGCTTATGTTTCTATCCAACGGTAGTCATATTCTCCTTCCAGTTATCGGGTTTAACAGTGCTGCTCTTGCGTCGGGCCAAGAAGCCGAAGCCGAAGCCAAATCCAAAACTCTTCTTTGAATCATCACCCGAGTCTATCAATCCAACAAGCCTAGCAACAAGTGTTGCACTTTCCCTTGCGTGGTTCAACTCTGTGTTGGTCCATAGCAGATATGCCAATTGTATGCTTCTGTGCTTAGTATTCAAATCGATACCCCACTTCTGGTATAGTTGCAGTCTTTCCTTATAGGAAAATTTCTTGTGCACTTGCTTGCTTAGCATCTTCCTCTCACGATTTAGAGCCTTTAGGCTATCAAACAAAAACATATGATCACATGTCTTACACTATATGGGCAATCACAGTTAAAATTGTTTATTAATATGAATTGGTCATCCTTGCAGATGGAAGGGTGAATTGCATGTTAAAAATATACTTAATAAACACAGATTTTACCTTGAATTAGGTGTGACATCTAGACCTTGTCCTGTAATGTCAGCTCCAGTAGAAAATGTGTGCTGAAGAAAGGACAAACGTCGGAGCTCAACATCCAAGTACACAGTATCCGCAAGTTCACCCTTGATGAGAAGGAAAAAATAGGATCTGTGTACAAGTGGTACATTACATGCATGCCAAAGTTCCACTATATCTTTCTGCTGTCTCTCAAATCTGGAAGGTGTCATAGCTCCCGCACATTCATAGAAACCCATACCTTTTATTTTGCTTAGACGTTTATTGACTACATATGATTTTCCATGTACCTATAACACATTTAAAATAAAATATACAAGTATAAAATCTTCATGCAGAATGCTTGTTGTTAGAGGATAAAACTTGAGGGAGTTTTTGTTGAAAGAATATTGAATAAGATTTTCTACTCTCCATGTGCAGATGTCTTGGACATGAAAACAGAACTACATCCAAGTAATAAAATTGTTATTTTTAACAAAATATTTTTTGGTAAAAATTTTATATATATAATTTTCATTCTTAAATATGCAATATACAAATTGTTTATAATCATATTCTAACTTATTAAAAAGCCATGTATGTTGTTTATAGTCCTGTCTAAAACATGAATGCATTTTGAATACATGGAATAATCTCTATATGCTTGTCAATTGGATCTCAAAATCTATTTCTGTGCTTACCAATTGATCGTTAGAGTTCTTCTTTGATAGCTTTGACCTAGACTTCTCATTCATTCTTACAGCGAAATTGAGAACACTTGCAGTATCCTCCCCGTCAGAATCACCATCGGATTCTACTGGAACTGGAGCATTGGTCTCACCAATTTGAGAATATTTTCTAGATGATTTTCGTGTAGTAACTTGCATTGGCGATTTATATGGCTCCTCAGGGAGGTAATCCAAGCAATCAGAATATTCCTGTTCAACCCTAGTTGGTGTCTGTTGCAGTCCGGCAAATCGAGAAGGTGATGCAAATTCCTGGTCAAACTTACCTAACCAAGAAGGTGATGAGTATGACATAACCTTTTGCTGCAACCTTTTGGCATGATGAAGTGATGCAGGTTCCCAATCCACCTTGATTATTTGAGCAGCTGGAGACATTGGAGTAGCATAAGCAGCCAACATGGGCTTGCAAGAAATATATGGGGACTCATTTGGGTACTCTGAAAGGTCCTCAACATGGCAAGGTTCGTTGGTCTTTTCAGTGTCCTGAACTGTTTGCTTCAGAAAATCTTGACTATTAAGTTCAGCAACATGATCCAATCCTTTATGCTCATTCCTCGATGATGATTTAGTAACTACATGTGTGACCTGTATCATGGGGGTATTTCCTCCACTTTGTTTCAAAGCATGAAGGGATGTATCAACACATTGAACTTCTCTGATACTATCTTCAGAACCGGCTTCCCTAGATATCTCCTCCCAACCATGACATGGATCAGGCCCAGCAAATGTGGGAGGACTGCCATCCAAAAGAAAGTCATCTTCCATATTCTCTTGATGCTGTAAAAGTTTTGCAGTTAAATTAGACACACTGGATGTTCTTCTGCGATGACGAGGAGTCTCAACTTGAGTATTTGTCTGGAGCAAATTTTCAACACGAGATTGAAAGAGATCACGTTGTTCAGTCAACTCCTTGATCTTCTGTTCCATCTGCATATTTTCAAATCAAGAAGAACGAAGTGAATAAAAATTAATGAGATCAAATTATGTACTCTATGATATTTATCTTTTATAGTTTGTATGTTTCTTAAAAGGATACAAAGAGTTTGAAATATCATAGTGAGGATACACATTATTGAATCTTCCCTTACCTGTTCAATCAGAAGCTCTCTCTCCTTTAGTATAGCAGAATTTGAACTGAAGCCCTTCAACTCATTCTCCATTCTAGCCAACTCTTTCTGTAGTTGCTGTACCAAGACCTTATCGGACATGACCACATTGACCTTAGCATTAGTAGTCACCTGCTTGGCAGTAGCAGCAAAGAGTAGGGTATTTTTTGATTGCTCAACCTGGCTTCGCGCCGGACTAATGGTGCAAATGATTGCTGTTCTTGCATTGCCGCCTAAAGAATTTTGTAGAATACGAGTAAGCTTAGAGTCTCTGTAAGGTATGTGTCCATTTCTTTCCTTGCTGCAATGAACAATAGTGGCTTAGAATTTAGACAATCTATTTGAAAATGAAGGTAGAGAAATAATGTTTAATCACCCCTTTCTTTTTCTTCTGATTTTTTTTTGAAAAAAAATGGAACTTTTACTTTAGATTAGGTTGGCAAGTGGGTAGGAAAAAGCAATAAAGATCTATTAAGTCAACGAATATACATGCTAAACAACAAGAGAGAATAGATTATCAATTAGGATACAGTACATCAACATCAAACACTTTGGCTCTTTAGAATACTTTAACGTACCAATTACACTCTTCAGATAGTAGAACACGCACTCAACATTTTCAATAGATTATCATAATATTCTTCTACTACTTCAGAGCAATCAAACTTAAAGCATAATACAGAGCAACTGAATGCAAAAATTTTGAATTTTAGAATACCTTAGTTTTCGAATTACAGTTCCAAGGGTCAGCAAACTTCGATTTATGTGGCTACCTTCTCTCAATCTTGTGCCTGCTGATAATGCTTGAGAAGCACGCTCGCTCCCGGCCAGATCAACGAAATTCTGTAGAAAGAAACTAATTTTTATTTTCTATTAACACGCGTGCGCGCACACACATGTATAGGACAAAACGAGTAAAAATCGTACCACACTGGCTATAAGTGTACCAGAACGTGTAGTGCCTACATAATCAGTAGGGTTACTTTCAACTGTCTGTAATTTCATCATTTTGGGTAAGGTTAGGAATAAAATAAGAGTATTTTGGTAAAAAATATTAACTAGTTTTATAATAAAGTGGATACCAATCGAAGAATTTGATGAGATCTGGAGCTAGTCTCATTCATGGCTGTTTCTTCCGTTGTCCTATGAGCTGCAAGATATTTGCAGATGTGCGTTGAAATCTTTGAAAAGCATCAAAAGTGGTAAGAGTGTAAAACTAAATAGATACCAAGTCACCAATACCTGCGCATGTTGAAAGGAGTTCCTGCAAGTGGCTCCTCTCTGTAAGAGTCTCCTCTGTAAGTCTTTCAACAATAGTCCCTTTCTGTTTGAGGCACATAGATTCTCAACTGGTCAAAAGAACTAAAGCCAAGAACGCTTGCACGTCCAAAAAATAAATAGTAAAGTTACCTCTGGATCATCAAGCAATCTAAGTGGAGGAGAATTTGCAGTAAGAAGGTCTTTAACTGCTTCATTATATATTTCCATCGCAGAGAACTTCATAATGTAGTCTCTCCCATGTTGCTGGGACACAACAATAAAATGTCATGTTTTGGTAGCATCATCATAAAATCATCAATTTGAGATCGAAATAACTAGAATTTCTTTATACCTTCTCTATGTAGTCATATATATCATCTATTGCATATTCAGTAATTCCTTTCATGGTGTAAGTCTTCCCACTGCTTGTTTGTCCATATGCAAAAACGCTACCTAAAATTACATTCAAACTAGATTTAGACAATGGATATATACTTTTCTTTTTTGGTGACTCAATGGATATATAATTTATAAAACATATAAAT
Organism: Arachis duranensis; assembly: GCF_000817695.3. Taxonomy (NCBI): domain Eukaryota; kingdom Viridiplantae; phylum Streptophyta; class Magnoliopsida; order Fabales; family Fabaceae; genus Arachis; species Arachis duranensis. The sequence goes on along the minus strand of NC_029779.3, from coordinate 1,796,291 downwards.
TAATTTAAAAGTTAATAATTTTAAAATTAACAAATTTATACATAAATTAAACTATAAATAAAACTAAAGAAATATTTGATTGAAATTTATTCATTTGATTTCATATAATAAAAATAGAATAAAATCCACCATCCAAGACATTAAATCAAGAAGGGTTGCTACTCACAATTGATGCCACTAACAACTGAAAGGACAATTTCCTTGATCCCCTGCTCATAAACCTGCTGCGTGGAGCTCTTCTCCCCATATACCCTGTCTGTTTCAAATAAATGATTCAATCTTTACATGTCATAATCAGAATTCAAGAGAAAATTCTTAAAATTATGACTCGTATCAATTAATTGTTCGATATTGGATCATAGGCAATGATATAACATATAATGTATTTCGTACCAAAAGTGTAGCCATCTGTTGGACCATTCTTGTATCTGATGGTGTTTCCAGAAATGCACTCCCATTCAGACGCATCGCGCCTCCACCTTTCTCTATCATTCAAAGGCCTTACTCGAATCGAAACAAAAATCTTCTCCTCCTCGCAGTTTGAGGTAGGTGTCTCGGATCCTGGCTCTCTCATCTTTGCCATTTGAAAGACGCCAACACCAACGCCACAACGCGTTGTGTCGAATCGCACTCAACACACTAACACAACACCCAGAACGATAACCTTGCACATGCACTTGCAACTGTAGCAGCAGCAACAACCTGATTCATTACGTTTTTTCAGCGTTATGTTATCTGCTTCACTGCTCATATTTCATTCTTCCTTGCAGCTGAAATTTGCGTCTCACCCCTATGTAAAACAAATACATGAAAAATCAAATCAAATATGCTGAAGCATGCATTGAAAAGGAAGGATTATGATATTTATATCTGTATCTATGGTCATTAATTATTCAAAAATGGATGATTGGAGGGAAAAAAGTATTAGGTGATACGTACCGTTTCTCCAACCTCTCACGGCGGTGAGTGGCCGGAGATAGAGACAACGGAGTGGAGATTTTGGTGTTTATGGCAAAACGGTTTGTATTCCTATTCCCTCCTTTCTTCCTCAACTCTCGGATCCCGCTTCAACGCGCCAAATAAAACCTTTTGTCCGTTAACAACAGAATATTTGATTTGATTCACAATTTTGTCCCTCCATCACCTTGTTATTGACCTTATTACCCTGGTTTTCCTTGACCTTATGTTGCGTTGCAAATTAAAATTTGTGGGGCTCTGCTGCGATAAGTGCGCTCAAGTCAAGAACTATTTTTTAATTATTTTCCTCGCTCTTGTTTTTTGGTTTCACAAAAGCACCATTTCCTCTATTTTCTTCGATGCAGCGCAACTTGAAATTTTTACTTTTGGATGCTTTACATGCATATCAATGTCTAAATAAGGATAAAAGAAAGCAAACCCAATTGATAACTAAAATTCAAACATATTCTGGCTGACAGTCTGATACATCGTTGATCGTACGACAAGCTATTAATTATGCCCTCGCCAATTTAAAATTAAAAATAGTAGTAATTTGCATAAATACCAATGGCATTATTACCTTCCATAATTTTGTAGTACATACTTGTTATAATATAATATCTTATGATTTGCTACGTTTATTAAATATATGATTTTAGTATATTCCAATAATCATATAATAAATTTTCCATCAACGTATACGATACCGATACAAATATCTACATCTGTAATAATCTACGATCTTAAATAGTAACAAATGTAATATACTAATATTAAATTACATTGAGATATATTTTCGAAATTTAAATGTGTAACTTATGGAGATTTAAAATATTAATATGCTAAATTATTAACTATTCTTACACGGTAATCAATAATGCCACCAACTTTGAAAAAAATTCACTAATGCCACCAAAATAATAATTGTTTATAAGTATTTTTTTTCTGAATTTAAGAGTTATCTAAATAAAATTGTAGAAAATAAGTTAGAGACATGATATTGTCATTATCTTTCTATTCCAAAATTTTAATATCTCAAATTCATCATCTCCAATGATGGAAGTGTAATTTCAAGAACTTCGACGTTCAAGTTGATATGGGTTATAATAATTATAGATCGCAAGAAGAACTAAAATAGAGATCATACTGGAGAGTGCACGTATTTAGATCGAATAGTGCATATATTATGAGATTATGATATTACAAACTTCTCTTACATGGGTTGTTCTTTTTATGAACTACTTTTATTATAAGATGTTTGATGTCTTATTGTGATTTTCTTTCGTATGGTGTTCTTAGACCTATATACAATTAATGTTATAACAGTCTCTTTTAATAGTAGAATAATGGTTATAATGTAACAATTAACCTCATAAAATTGAGTTATTAGGTATTAGAATGAGTTATGAGAAGTTAGGGTTCTCTTTGTAACATATTATTTGAAATTCGAAAAAATACTTAATCATCAAATTGATTTTTTAGATCTTCTTATACTCTTGAACCCAGATTTTAGTATTGGGCTTATAGAAATTTTTCTGAACAGGCTCCCAAACTTCTTATGTCTTTCTTTCGAGAAAGATTTGCTAGAGTTTCAAATCTCAATCCAAGAGTCTCATTCTTTAAAGTGGAACTTTTTTATTTTGCTTATTTTTTTATAAAGTTCCGAACCCTAACCATAACTTCTATTAATAGTAAGTTACCATCTCAATTTATGAGTTTAAAAGTTAGATTTTTTTTAATCAAAATATATTTTTTTAATCAAAGTTTACATATTGTGATTCTAGAATCGAGAGTTGATATTTTCATTTCTTGAATGTCAGATTTTTTTTTATTTTTTAATTTTTTAATGTCATGGATTCCTGTTGTGAGTTCTTTCGATTTGTAGCTTGTAAGCTCAAGCATTCAAATTTTTAAAATTCCAATGAAGGCATATCAAAATAAATTTAAGTGGTTAGAATCAATAATTATTAAATTTATTATGCTTAAAATAGTAACTCAATCATAAAAATGTTGAATTTAAAATGAGAAAATTATTTATCTTAAAATAATTGCATAATAATTTTTTTCATTTAAGTACAATCTACCTAAATAAAACTTTTTTCGATTTAAAATGATTATTAGGACAATTGAATGATGAATTTTTCTAATTTAGATTAGTTGACTCATATTTTTTTAATAAACAATCGTTGAAAGATTATTCTTTTATTTCTACTACAAACTTTCTTATTATTTGTTTAAATAATAATATGCTCTAAAATATTCTATAAAATTTTAAATAAATAAATTATAATTTTACGTGTCTAAGTATAAATGTGGTTTGCCTTCAAGGAGTTTAATTAATTAGGATTTTAAACATTTTTCTTCTTTAGTAGAGAACAAATTCCCATCTTCCGGCTTTATCAACTTTAATTTCTCAATGTCAAGTAGTGTTTCTTGTGGTAAATTTAAAAAAAATCTTTTTTTTTCTAATTTTTTACTTCACAACTTTTAAGTTATTACTAAGCCTCTAAATCATTGACTATTTAATTGGTCAAATAATTATAAGCCTTTATACCGTATAATGATATGATCACAAATTAAAATTTGTAAATATTTTTACCTTTTTTGTGAATTTTTTGTATTATGTACTTTAATATTTATCTTTTATATCCACATATTTTTTGCTTTTTTTATATATTTAAGTATATTATTCATCTTGTAAGCATGTGTTGTTCTAGATTCATTTACAAAGAGATATGATAATATGATATAAATTTTCATATAATTGAAATTATTTTAAAAATTCATCCATTTTCTTGTTTTTGAAATTTTTATTTTTTAATAAAAGATAAAAAAAACTCAGCAATTTGGAGGTTTGGAATTTATGATTTTCAAATTTTAGAGTAGAACTCAAAATGAAGAGGATGTGACAAGCAACGTGTCTCCACAGATGGCGCCATTGTTCAAAAATATTTTTGTTCTTCCGATTTTAAGAGTTACCTGAACCAAATTTAAAAAGTAGGTTCGAGACACGATGTCACAACCATCCTCCTATACTCAAGTTATTAGATCATACATGAGTGCACATATTTAGAATAGTACATATATTATGAGGTTATGATGTTACAAGCTTCTCTTATGTGAGTTGCTCTTTTCATGAGCTACTTTCGTCATAAGATGCATGTTTGATGCCTTATTATGGTCTCCTTTCATATGATACTCTTAGGTCTATATATAGTCAATATTGTAACATTCTCCTTTAATAGTAGAATAATAGTTACAATATAATGTAATAATTAACCTCATAAATTTAAGTTATTAGATATTAGGATGAGTTATGAAAAATAAATATCCTTTTTGTAACATATTTTTGAAATATAAAAAAATACTTAATCATCAAATTAGTTTCTTAAAACTTTTTATACTCTTGAATCTGGTTCTTAGTATTGAATTTATAAAAATATTTCAGAATAATAATAAATCTCACAGTATAAATAGTATAGATTGTAAAGAGATGTACTTATTTTATATTTTGAAAAATTTAAAATTCATACATAAAAAACTTAAAATATTTAAATAAATAATTTTAAAAAAAGAGATATTATTAAATTACTAATTTATTTTAGTAATTAAATTTAATCAAATTAATTTAATAATTTAAAAATTGTTAATAAAAAAATTTAGTTAGAAAAAGAAGAAAAAAAAAGACATAATAAAAACAAAAATGTAGTTAAACTTGGTTATAAAAATCACTTGTTCATTTGGTATTTAAAAAAAACATAAACATTCCAGCTATAAAATTTGAAAAGTATAACATACTTTATAGTTAAACTCATGACACATATATACTTATAAGTTATAATGCATTGTAAATGACTAAATGAAATAAATCGATAAGTTAAATAAAAAGTTCATAATTAAAATAAAAATATAAAAAATATTCAGTCTCATTACATATCTAAGTTTTTTAGTAATTAAATTGGTTTAAATTCAATAAAAATTATCTAATTTCATTAGTGATAGTGTGTTAGATATGCTTTAACTTCCTACTAACGTGAAAATTCCGTATTTCGTGCTCTTTAATATAAATAGTTAAATACATTTTAATCTTTGTGTTCTTCTATTTTTTTGCGTGTTTTTTTTCTTATCACCATTCTTTTATTGCTACTAATTTTGCTATATTTTTTTCTCCTCTTTTTCTAGGTAGTTTTGCAGCATTGTATATTTTTTTATTCTTTATTTAATTTTTTTATTTTTATTCTTATTAAGAGGATAAAATAAGAAAAATTATGAGAAGGTGAAACAAGAAGTGAAATATGAATAAGAAAAGAAGATGATGATAATAATGAAGAGGAAAAGCTTTGGGTTATGCAAAATTTATTAGAAAATAGCATCGAAATTTTTTAATCGTGACATAAGAAGTTTTTTAATTTTGATACCGAAATTTCATAATCGTGACATAGGTTCTTGTTAAGAGGGTAAAAAAAGAATTATGAGAAGAAGAAGAAGAACAGTAAGTGACACATGGATATAAAATGCGTTATAACAATTTGGTTGAATTTAGTTAGAAATTTTGTTTGGTTGTAGAGATTTTTCGAAAGATATCATCATCACACGTTTTTTAAATACAAATATTTATATTTATAAAAAGATAAAAATTTGATTTTTATCATCATCATCATTGTCATTAGTCGCCCACCTTAAAAAAATACGATGATATTATTGTTGTTATTGCTGTGGTTGTTGTTGAATAGTTTAGAAAATAATAATTTTGATTAATGCTAACAAACATTTTCTTGGGTTAAAAAATTCATATTTAGTTTAATCTGTGTATTAGTTATGCAAGTCTAATATCAGTTTATTTTGAACAACAAATATAGTATATCAAAATGCATATCAGAAAAATATTATAGTTCAAGCCAAGCTCAGAAAGTTGAAAAAATTAAGTATCAGACCATCAACCCAAAAAAAAAAGATTATCAAAATTTGGTGTAAAAAATACAGCTAAATTTTTTGACAAATTTTTTTATTTTTTTATTGTTTTTCTACGTTGTCTTTTCTTACGCTTCGTCTCAGCTACCTTTCAATGAGAATGGGAGCCTCTCGACCCCATGATCCCATAGAGAAATTGAAAGAAAAAGAGGATAGTAGGTTTGGAAAGAAGATTAAGAAAATCGGAAAAACATGAAAGTTCTCATAAGATGTAGGCCTTCAACTAAGGCATGAAGAATGGATGGTGCATAATGAAATTATCATGGATACAGATATTAATAAAGTGATTATGAGAAAAGGCTGAGAATTAGGAGTAGGGTGGTATGGAATGTGGGAAGAAGTCATTTACAAGTATAGTAAAGACAAACAAGAATGATCAAGCAGCCATGGAGGTGGAGCGACCTAGAGAGAAAAATTCCCTTCTTAAATGAAGGAAGAGGAGAGTGAGAATGATGAAGAGATTGTGATAAGAAAACTACTCTTTGTGCTCTACAACTTTGTCATAGAAAAAAGTATTAAAAGAGATTATAAAAGAGTGGTGGAGTCTCTTATTGTAAAGCTCATGGGAAGAAAAAATTTTCTAATGCCAATAAAAAAAACACTGACGAATTTATGGGGTAAAATGAAAAGAATTAAAGTTATTGATTTGGGTTGTGAGTTCTTTCTCGTAAGGTTCTTTAGCTCGAAAGATTTGGGCTTTTCTCTTACAGAAAATTCTTGAAAAATCCTAGAATATTATCTCTCGGTGAGACTTTAAAAATCTAATTTTGACCTAACTATTGCAACCATTGATAATGTAGCTACCTCGGTTAAACTTCCAAGACTTGCTATTGAGTATTAAAATAAGATCATTCCAAAAAAGATTAATAACATCATTGGAAGAACACTAAAGATAGATTCTAGCATAGTAGAGGTCTTAAGAAGTAAATTTACAAGATTTTGTATAAAAATGAATTTGACTAAATTTCTGGTATCTCAATATGAGATTAATAGAGTAAACCACTCCATAGTGTATGAAGGGCTACAATAGGTCTGTTTCTCTTGTGAAAGAGTGGGACATGAGAAAGAGAGCTGCTTTAAAAATGAAAGGACTCAAATTTAGAACTATAAAAAAAATGGTGCTATTACAGGGCCACAACGAGAGATAGAAGAAAACAATTTTTCTATCCAGCAAAATACTGATAAAGACAAAAAAGGTCATGAAAGAAAAAAAAGGAAAATATGGACTATGGATATTGGTCCAATGGAAAACACTTGGACGAAAAGAGGTGAAAATAGGTTAAGATACAAGTAATTATGCTAATGGAGGAGGCAAAGGACACGTTAGTAGGACGAATTCTAGATTTGTTGTACTACAGAGCAAGAATTTTTATAGAATGACCTAAGGAGAAAATTACAAAATGACAAAAAAGGGAGAGACGTCAATCAAACCTACCCATAAAGATAACAGTTCTCGACCTTTTACCGACAAAAAATGTGTCTTAATTCTCTGTTTCTCGCACAGTCCAAAACAAAGACCAAATTAGTAACCAGCCTAAATCCTTGTCTAAAAGTCCTACCCCATAACTTCACTTCCTATCTCAATACCTTCTAACGTCTTTAACCCCTCCCAAATTGTTGTGTTTGATCCACCCCAACCTGTAGCCCACTTTGATAAAAATTAGCTAACAGAAATTCTAATAGTCCATCCCTTTCACATGACGTTCAAGAAACTCTCTTTGAATTCTCTGTTCTCAATAAACACCTTGGTTATGGTCCACTATATTTTGACTTGTTAGACTCCAATATCATTTCTGAAGTTATGAAAGATTTTGAAGAAAAAGAAAAAAAGTTGTTGAAGTTCAAATGGAAGAGACTCTTATCATGGGAGAGATACAGTGTAACTAGCAATGTCAGCTAGTATTTTGGTAGAATATAATTTTTATTTTGTCTTTGTTTTAATGATTGTTCTAGCTTGAAATATCTACGGAATTACAAATCAGGCATCAATTCACACTTTAAAAGAGACTTGTAGACAAAAAAATCCTACTACTACTATGTAGTTTGAACCCAAATGTAGAGGTGATAAGGCTAATGAAGTGGTTAGATTGCTGAGATTTAGGCATTGCTACAGAGAAGAAGCTACTAGTTACAGTGGAGGTATATAGATTTTACGAAACAATGATTCCTTAAATATAAGAATCAATTTGTCCATATGACTATCTCAATGAATAATGAGAGAACTTGAGAGCTTTTAGCTACCTATTCTTGTCCCAGGAGAGGTCAAGGAAAAATCTTTGGGAGAAGCTTAAACATATAGCTAGTAATATAAGTATCCTGTGAATTTTAGTTGGTGACTTTAATAGAATTGCAAATGAATAAGAAAAAGAAAGGAGGAGTCTCGACAGATTTCTATGTGTGTAAACGATTCTAAAAGATAAATGAATGTAAGTTGATGGACCTTGGATATGTAGGAACTCACTTTACTTAGATGGAAGCTCAAAGGAATGGTTTTGATAGAGTTTTCAAGAGATTAGATCGCGCTCCAGCCAACTCAAATTAGAGAAGAGAATTCAGAGATGCTAGAGTGGAGGTGATGTCGAGGGTAATTATGATCATCACCCTCTGCTAGTCAATCTTAATCTAGAGAGAATGGATATGGGTAAAAAGTTATTCATATATGAAATCATGTGAAAAACACACCCTAAGTTTTATACTTTTCTCGATTCAACTTGGAGAAGAAACCAACATCTCCCTATACCTTTGAGTTCATTGACAAGAAGTTTGAAATATTAGCATAACAAATAAGTGTTTGAAAATTTGTTCAGGAAGAATAAGAGACTTTTAAACAAAATTGCTGGTATTAAAAATGCTCAAAACTATGGTCGAAACCCATTTTTAGAGGATAGTGCATGAAATTAGAACTCGCACAACTGAAATAGCAAGTGCACCGGGTCGTTCAAGTAATACCTCAGGTGAGTGAGGGTCGATCCCACGAGGATTGTCGGATTGAGTAAGCAATGGTTATCTTACAGGACTTAGTCAGGCGAATAGAAAAGATGGTTGTTGTTATAATTGCATAAAATGAAATAATAAATAAAGTGATACCGAACTAGTGTAGAAACAATGATAAAGAATCAGTTGAGGCCTTGGAGATGCTTATCCTTCCGGATTAATACTTCTTACTGACTACTTTAACAATGAGTGATTCATTCAATGGCAAGGCTATAAGGGATTAAAGCCGGGACTAGTGGTCATTAATCTCCTCTAATCCAAATCAAACGCAGGTGCTAATGGTCATCCAATCTGAATGAGGGTGAAGCGCACGCAATTCAATCTCTGGTGATCCTACTCAAAATGACATAGACAAGGTCAGATCTTCCGGATCGGAGAATGATGCTCTTAATTCTAGCCTTAACGCCACAGAGACCTCAATTACGCATGACTAACTAGATTTTATCTCACTTATCCCAATTAGCCCAGATACTCTCTTGGAACCTGTAATATATTCTCAAGCTGTAGCTTAGTACGGCCCGGCTAAGGATCCGCAAGAGCCCATGTAGAATAAGGAGTCATACTCTCGTTCTAGCCCAGATTCATAAAGATAAAGAACGAAAACACATTATAGAATGGAATCAAACATGTATTATAGTAGAAAAGCAATAATATTAATCCATAGGGATGAGCAGAGCTCCTATCCTTAACTCAGGAGATTTAGTTGCTCATAATTTACAGAGAAAAACTGTGATGAGTTTGAATATGGTGGGGAAGATCCTAAACATGGTGATCTCCTCATATATATAATAATCTAATAATTAAAAAGTACAAAAATGAGATAACTAGGCTAAAGGTGTGAAAATCTACTTCTGGGCCCACTTGGTGAATGTTTGGGCTGAGCTTGGCATCCAACTTGAAGAATGGGCATTGAACGCCCATTAGAGGGCTGTCCATGCTGCCTTGTGCTCCCTCGGTGGCGTTGAACGCCAGAAAGGGGGTAAGTTGGGCGTTCAACGCCCGTTTTGGGCTGTCCTCTTCAAAGAAAAATATGGATCATTATATATTGCTGGAAATCTCTGAAAGTTAGCTTTCCAACACCATTGATAACGCGTCAATTGGACCTTTGTAGCTCAAGATATGCTCATTGGAATGCAAGGAGGTCAGGATTTGACAGCATTTGTTGTCCTTTTTTTTCCTCTAAATCAGACTTTTTCCAAAACTTGCCAATTTCACTCAAAAATCACCTAAAATTATAATAAAAATCCAAAAACTCAAAGTAGCATCCAAAAGGTAAATTTTCACTAAAACATACTAAAACATAATAAAACTTAATAAAATATACCTAAGAACACTAAGAAAATAGTACCAAAAATGGTATAAAATATCCAATTATCAAAATACCAAATTTAAACTATTGCTTGCTTCAAGCAACTAAAAACAAGATAGGACTAATGGAAGAGAAAAATACAATAGGTCTCAGAGTTATCAATAAAGCTCAGTTCTAAATATTGAATGGGAGTATTAACTCTTTACTTCTGAACAGTTTTGGCATCTCATTTTTCTTTGAAGCTCAGAAATATTGACATCTCTTGGAACTAGAATCCGGATAATATTATTGATTTTCTTATTTTAGCTTTTCTTGATTCTTGAATACAGCTTTTGTATATTAATGTGTTCTAAATTTGCACCCACCATCACATTGTTAAGGATTCTTTTATTTGGTACATCAATTCTCTATAAATTTTTCGAGACCCCGCTATAAGTTCTACCCATATACGTTCTGATCACCAACTCATATTAGATCCAGTTCTGTTTTATTGGAATTGTTAGAATAAATAAACCAAATCCAAGTAAATGAGTTTGACTTGACTGCAATTTTAGAAAGACGCGAGAGCGAAAGACTATGGGGTTGCTTCTGTAATTGGATAACCAGCACTGAAAACCGTCTTTACATTGGATGCGCACACGCATTGTGTTAACTGTATTCTGAGGCCTTGATACTAATTCAATTATATATCCTTTAGATACAAAAAAAAAGGAATCGAAAAAATCGTCTTATCGTCTTATATCTACTTTCAGATTTGACAAAATTTGGATATCCGATATAGATGAAAGAAAGTAAATAAAATGGGTGGAAACATTTTTCAATAGCAGAATATATTTCTAATAAATTCTACAGTTTTGACATAATTATAAAAAAATACCATGTCTCTTTTTTTGTGGGGATCAATGACAAAAAGATAGGATTAGTTAGTTCTATTTCTCGATAGGGGCAAGGGAAGGGGTATAACTCAGCGGTAGAGTGTCACCTTGACGTGGTGGAAGTCATCAGTTCGAGACTGATTATCCTTTTGCCCCCATCCCATTCTTCGAGAATCAGAAAGATCCTTTTTAATCACGTTTGAATGTGTTCGTTTGGAATCGGGACTCTTCTACTGTATTTTACTTTATGTTTATGCAATAAATTAAGTATCTTTGTCTTCGACTCAATCCTTTTTTGAAGATTGAGCCGAGTTTAATTGCAATTATCTAGAACAAGCAATGTTCAGTTTTCGGTTCACACAATTGAGTTTTTTTTGTAAATTCATCTGTAACTCTTCTATTCTTCCAGGCTTACCCTCAAGATCAACTAAGCCCTCTCGGGGACTTGCTTAAGAATAAGAAGAATAAGAAAGAGGAATCTTATGTAAATACCATGGAATAAGGTTTGGTCCTCCAATTGAAGTAAAATCTTTCGGATAAATCAATGCAATTTAGGAGGATTCGATGAAAGGACATCAATTCAAATCCTGGATTTTCGAATTGAGAGAGATCAAGAATTCTTGCTATTTCTTAGATTCATGGACTGGAAGAATAGAAGAGTTACAGATGAATTTACAAAAAAAAAAAAACTCAATTGTGTGAACCGAAAACTGAACATTGCTATTACAAGAATTGCAAACCCTTATGGACATCCTAATATTCGCCAATATAAATTTTCTCGAAAGATGTTTCGAGTTATTAATTTATCAGTTAGAATTGATTTCAGTAAAAAAGATTTGGTTTTGGAAATTCTATAAGAGATAATTTTGGAGCAATGAAGATCATCAAATAATGCAAAAAAAATTCTTTGTTCTTTTTGTTTGGGTATATAGTAATGCAAATTATAATGTTGAAGTATTTGATTATCGTATCTTGAAGGTTTATGTTATTTTTGTAAAAATTTTAATGAACATGGAGCAGTTTATTTTTTATCTAAAACTTATTCATGTGATACTTTGATGAGATGGTTTTAAACAAACCAAACCACGGAGCAATTTCCTAAACTATTAGGAGTCCAAGAACAATAGCAGAAAGTTGGAGATGCTACTGCTCTTGAAATCAGAGTTGTTTCTCTTAGAAATGGTCCCGCTCTTGAAGTTGGTTTTTTTTATAATTTAAAGAAATTTAGTAAAAGCTATATATTTATAACAACAATGGTTTTTTTTCAAAGGCTATAGCCTTTTTCTTTTTTTTTCTTTTCTAAACATAAAATGTTGTTGAGAGGTGTAAAACAACATTACACTTAAAATAAGCATAGTCATTGTTGTCTATTGACATCTTATATAATTTAGTAGCTTTGACTTTTATAGATTTTTTTTGTTACTTCAAATTTGGATTTGCTTTTGGTTTTGCTAAGTAATTTGAAAACTTTCCTTTTCTAAGGAACAACTTTCCTGACAAAGCTCAAAGTGTGAAATTTGCTGCAAGGTGCTTTGGCTGAAGTTGCTCCTGCCAAAGCGATATGAATGATTCATCTGCTTAATCGCTATTTTTTACTTTTTTTTGTTTATATTAGATCATTTTTGTCTCTTCTTTGAATGTTCAGTTTAATTCTTGGATGACACTCTTTAAAATTTAACTAAGTTTATATATATTTAACTATTTTTGTTCTTCCTTTTCCTTCCATAACTAACTTTTATATATTTGTTTTTGAGTTTCCTACTATATATAAATATTGAAAACTCAAGGGCACATAGATAATACTAACGGTTAAAGTTATGTATTACATGCATTATTTTGTGAATATGCAGCAATAATAATAATAATAGTTCATAAATTATCAGCTTTAATTTTTTTTTCTTCTGCTATATATGCTTGATGAATGTAGCTTTTCAATTTTTATTTTATATTGTGATTTCTATTAACTCAACATATACCACTATCGCAGTTTTATGTTATGTTTATTAGCAGTTTTTTAATTATTGAACCATGCTCTTTACTATTTTCTATAAGTCATAACTTGAAAATTATATAGATTTCTTTTTCGTTATTTTGTAAAATAAACATTTTTTAGTTAACTAATTTAAAAATAGGTCACTACATGTAAAACAAACATTTTTTACATTTTTAGTTAACTAATTGATTGTTAGTATTTTATTAGAGAAGAGATCATGAACTTGAATTCTATGGTGATTTCATTATGGACAAAATTTATGTGCCCTTGATGTCATGACTCACTTCATATAGGGATAAGATTTAGGACATATTTATTTGAACTTCAAAAAGTGATATTGGATAGTTTTTAACTCAAGTTATTATGTATTTATATTCAATTTCAGGCTGCAGGATTTACAATGTAAATGTCAGAAGTAAATTCCTCTCTTGTTAAGGAGGCACTACAGGAACTCACGAGCACGATAACCAATCTAAAAATCAAACAAGAAGATTTGAAGATGAAAGTAAAACGCAGTATAAAATAATAGAACATGATGTTTTTCGAGCAAATCATTCGTTCTAAGAGAGAGTTTATGCAAACCTGAGTGTTAAAGTTGAAAACAAGAGAACTTAAATGATAAAGTGTGAATTGTGCAAAAATCTAAACGTGATCAAGTTAGTATTACACAAAATATTTTAACATTTAAAAATATTTTGTTTTTACTATGTATTTTTTTTTCTTATAGTACTTGCTTGAGGTTGTGAGAAATGTAGTATCCCTATTTTTAGCATAAATTCAGTACCTCAGTGGATGAAAATTTCAAAAAATTTCTTAGTTTTAGTTTATAATTAGCATTTTAAAAAGTTGTGAAAGGAGTTGCAATAACTTTTAAGTTGATCGAATACTAAGTTTCATTTAGAAATAGAGTTGAAGCAACTAAATAAAATATTTTAGTATGATTAGCTTAGCAAATCTTAAACATAATTTAATATTTCTAAAGCATATGTATTTATTATTTTTTGTAGTCATACCATAGTAGAAAATTGTCACAAAAGCGGTGTGCATATGAGAACATAATTACAACTTTTATTAGCATATATGTGAAAAAACAAATTTGTTGGTCTATATGGGATGAAGAAACAATCTTTACCATAGGAAAAAAAAGTTTGTATCCTAAGAAATTGAGAACATAAATTGATAAATATAATTTTTCTGCGTTTTGTCTGTTTCAAAATGCAGTTCGGATTAAAAAACAATGACTATTAGATCAATACGGAAATTATAAGATAAAGAAAATTATTAATACATATATAAACTTCCATATTCATGCATTATGTATTTAAATTTGCCATGAGGTTAGTTGTTTTTTTGAAAGGAAAAACCTTTTCTGTGTCTATGTAAGAGGATGTGGCTGTTTTTAGAAGTGGAGATGGTTGAAGAAGTAAAAATTTTTTTATTTCATTTTTATGGTTATCAGTGGTTAAGAGAAGGGGGGTTGAATCTTAGCCCTTTTTTCTTTTAGTAACACTTGCTGGCCTTTGAAACAACTTCAGGAGACTTTTTGCTTTTTGTCTCGTACCTAGCCACGAGACGTTTACTTTTTATCTCGTAACCAGGCAAGAGATATTTTTCAGTTTTATCTCCTATGCAGTAGAAATAGAAATGGAGTAGAAGAGAAAGAGAGAATCACACCACGAAGTATCCTGGTTCAACTGCCAAGTACAATGCAGCCTACATCTAGTCTCCATCACAACAGTGATGGAATTTCACTATAATCATCTTGATTACAAACACCAATTTTTCCTAGGAACTACCCTTCCTATCTGGGACAAGTCCAGAGTCTAACCCCAATCTTGAACTTGACTTGGTCACCTACCAAGCTTTCAACTGCTAAGTGCTAACCCAACTTGCAAGGGGATTCCCACAGAATCATGAAACACAACACAGATGTACAAAGGACTTCTAAGGACATCTATGGCTTTTTCTTTTAATTTTGTATACTCTGTCTTTTTCCGCTCTATGGCTTTTTCTTACAAACCTCACTGTTTATCTTTTTCCATGAGACTCAAGACAAACAAAACTAAACAGAAAAATACAAAATAAAGAACATTGAAGGAGAAGAACTTCTATTAGCTTGGGTAGCTATGAGAACTCTGTACTTTCACTCTTTTCTCCTTGCTTCAAGCCCTGCTGTTCTCCCTTATTTATAGAAGGGGAAGGCTCCAAGGTTGAAACTCTTGAACCGAGCTAATCTTCTTCTTCTTCTTCAAGCAAAGACCGGTTTGGCCAGAGAGAGAGGAGAGAAAACCAAATGTAAAACCCAACATGCAATTACCTCTGTGTCTTCCTTTCTCACAAATCCTCATCAATCCGGGCTTTCCATCTTGACTTGCACTTCAAGAAGGATTCCTAGCCCTTGATGAGTCCTTGATGCTTGACAGCTCCTCCTACTCTAATCTTCTACCTCTTCCTCCACGTAGCTACAGTAGCTACCTCCTGTGGTGGTTGATCAAAACTTAAAAGTATAGACGAGTCATGCTTCCAAGAGATTTTCTTTCTCTGACCGAGTTGGATCTTCTCCATTTTCGGTTATGGAGAGCTTGAGACTTCCTCACCACTTCTTACCAAAAGTGGCAAAGATCTCAACCACACCCTACTGTGGATCTCCTTTTTTTTTAATGCCATCATTACAATGACTTCATGCTTGCAACAAGCTTCTTCTTCTTTCTTCTGATAACTTGCTTTTGCTTCCATTTTTCCTATGAAGTGACAACCGAACAGAGAAGAGAGAGATTGCAGAAAGGATTTCAAAGGAAATTAAGAAAGGAAATAAAATGAATTAAGTTTCCAAAACCCATACCTAGTAGCGTGTAATACATTTAAGGCTATCAAATCAATTTTCATTTTCTCTTTCCTATTTCCAATGTCTGTATTAAGTGTATTTAATCAAAATTTGAAATCCATCAAATGATAAAAGTGGATATCCATTGCAAGCATGCATTCTTTGCTTTCTCTTTTTTTCAAAATCAGACCAAACTAGTTGGTCTTGCACCAAGATTTTATTTTTGGGCTTGCTTACCAAAATTCTGACCCGATAGACAAAATATTGCTTCAACCATTATAACTAAGATTTTTGTACCAAGGCTGAATTTTATTTGCCAACCATTTTGGGCTTTTCTTTTTCTTCATGGCCAAACTAAAAACTACACAACAAAATTATTAATTAGCAAGTGTAATTTGAAGAACAAATTAATAATTTGTAATTAATTATTTTAATAATGTTTGATTATCATCAAATTAATTTAAAATTTTTCAATCTCATCACTTTTGTTAAAAATTAAATACACAATCCAATGGTATATTCCTTAACTTGCAAACTGATATTTGAATATGTATATAAAAATTTATTTATATTTTTGATATAAAAAAATGATCCAGCACATATAAACACAAGATAACATAAATAAATATACCATATTATCGAAAATGTTTAATAACAAAAAATAATTAATTAAATTTTTTTTATTTAACATTCATTAATTCATTAATTCTTATAAATTGTAATTATTAATAAATGTTAAATAAAAAAAATTTTATTTTTTTTTTGTTTTTCTAGTATTACCGCCGTACTATATATATACACGACGTGAGAACTATACGGTGTTTGTCATTAAGCCCTTTTTTAATGGCTTAACAATTTTCTTCTGCACCAATGAAATGTTTGATTTGGAGCAAATGCAAGAAACATGATACATCGTCATTAATTTGGTGTGAACAAGAGGGAAACCTCAACTTAAACACTGACGTTGAAATCAACTGGTATTTCACAATTATAAGATAATGATAAATTGGATATTGATAATGTACTAATAATATTGAACTTTATAAGGGTCACGCAAAAGCTACATATATATCTTTATTTATAAATGACTCAGACTATGTAACACACAAAATTAACATTCAAACCAAAATCATGAACTCATCACTTTTGATAATGTTAAGAAAGATAGTGGTGGTTGTGATGGTAGCAACATCTGCAATGTCTTCTACACCATGGATGCCATGCCCATCGTCGTCACTACCTTGTAATGCTCGGCCAGTAAAGGACAACATGAACCAAGGTGAAGATGAATTTTATGTGGAACAAGACTATAACATTTGGGACCCTGCTCCAGTTTACAGTGGAGGAGGTAAATCCGCTCCGGTTCCTCATCCAGGAGAGAAACCATGATCATGATGAGAGTCATGCTTTTATAAGTTTCCAACCATCGTCACTAGCTACCTTAATTGGTAATGTATGTTTTTATTAGTTTCCAAGCACGCTGCTGTTTTAGCATTTGATGTACATGAACTAGCACGCACTTTTATCATCTTTAGTTTGACTTTGATAATAATATTAGTAATTTTAAAGAAGTCTACTTTGTTTGTTCATTTCATGAACAAAATTGAGAATATCATTATCAATTTATCATTATTCTGATGAATCAATATAATTAGTGGGTATACATGAGATCAGAAGTTCTTAATGTTTACTTGCTCTTTTTTCACTAATTTTCTCATTCAGAGACTTTGGGGATGGTTCAATTACTGGCACAGAGTTTGGTGCTGTTATTTGGGACAGAGGCACATAAACTTGAATTGGAACTCTAAACAAGACAAAAAGAAAAAGTTAAGAAATCCCCTTAAAATTAATTATTAGAAGGTTGAAATTTAGTTGTAAAACTCACATTGAAAACAGTTCAGATTGCGAATGTGTATCCATTCGAACAACCATCATCTTCTGTTGAGCTGAGTCACTGGCTGATTCTTCTATTAGACTCAACCTGAAATCCACCCAAATAAAATCAAAATACACCTGAAGCATTGAAAAGAAATACAGGCTTTGTTTTTTGAGAACTTACGTAGTTATAGATTTTTCTTTTTTTTTCTACCTTTTTTTTTCTTGAATAAAACATTAAAGGGCTTTTTTTTCTAAAAAAAATATATACAAAATTAGAAGCAGATCGTAAAAAAAGAATTAAGCAACCGGTATTGGAAACAGAAATTACATGCTATCCGAGGGTTTATTTATACTGCTTTGATCCGTTTGTCCTTGAAACAAAGGATCATTCTTGCTTCCTAAGTTCACCTCCGGCAATCTAAGCATAGAATAAAGACCATTCAGTAAAAATACTATACAGTTAACAAATCAGGATATCAAGACTTTATCAAATAAAGGTTCTTACGTTTCGGATGAGTCATATTGACCTTCTGTCGATCGCAACCGAGCTCCCTTCTTCCTAGGAAACCAAAAACAATTATCAGCAACCAAAACACCTTAAAATCGGCAATATACACCCAAATATAACAAACCCTTGTGCAGTAGCTTTTTCATTGGTTTTCTTTTTTTTTAATTCTCTTAAGAATTCTTGTAATAATTCCGTTCCAAGTTCAGATATAACAATACATGCAAAAGAACCTGTTAACAAATATAATTTTGATGATAAACGGTAAGATAGCTTTACAAAGTATCTTACCTATCATAGGATTGAATTTGTTCTTCAGAAGACGAATCCTCAACAATGTGCTTTCTCTTTTTGGATTGCGTCCTGGAAATAAAAAAAATATGAATCAGAAAAAAAAACAAAATTGATGATAAAATACTATCGAAAGCAGTGCACACTTTTTGGGTGTAGTCTGAATTTTTTTTGTTTTTTGTTTTTTTATTGGTGATGATTCTTCACTTCTGAAAGTTAATGAGAAACACTCTGTTAATAAAATTGAACTATTCAAATAATAAACAGAAAAGAAAACGATGCAATGATAATTTCAGAATCTTACTCATCATCGGATTCACTTTCACTTTCTGTAGTGGAATCCTACAAAATCTGCTTCCTTTTTCTGAATACGATTCTAGAGGGCAAACAATTGTTAGAAAAAAATACCCTAAAAATGAGAAAATACACCCAAAAATATTACTTACTTTTTAGATATCATGCTGGGTTGTTTTCTTCTTTTTGTTGTTTCCTCTGAGTCTTGTTCAGACTCAGACTCAAAGAAAAAATCAAGTTCACTCTCCGAGGAATCACTCTTGGATGAACTTGGCTTTTTCTTTTTTCTTTTTTTCTTTTTCTTTCATTTCCTGCAACTTCTTTTTCACTTCTGCCTTTTTGACAATGCCCTGAAACATTTAAAACCAATTACACATCAATTCAGATGAGATACACTCAAATAATCTTCATATACACCTAAATATTAGATAAGTATACAAAAATTAGCTGAGTATTCTGTTCATTTACCATATGACCATAAATCTCTGCTCCGATCCTTGCAACCAGCAGCTCTCTATTCTAGTGGCTAACCCAAGGAGGTCCAAGGATTGCTTCTGCCTTCTTGTTTGCGTGTTTTGTTAGATGAAAATAGATTATCATCAAGGCATAGAGGTATCCGTCAATCGATTTTTTCTTTTTTCAAACGATAATTGCTTATGCCTTTCATGATGAAATTGAGCACATGGGCACCTCGATTGCCCTCAGTTCTGTTGTCCATCCGAAAAATTAGAGCTAGGTGGACAGGAGATACTTTGTTTATCGGTGTTGGCAACAAGAACGCCATCTGGACATAGAGTATGAAAACCCTCTTGACATCAGGTGATCTCAGTTGTTTTCAACACCGATTTCATCATCTCATCAGTCAAATTCTTTAATGTCTACTCCTGGAATCTTCTAAAAATGACCTTGTTCTCCTCAGAAAGATCCTTAAAACTCACTTTATCAAAAAATAGATCTTCTATAAAAGAAGAAAATAATTTACATTCTAAATCACATGAAATACACCCAAATATCACTAATATACACCTAAATTTATTACTTCATTACATGAGATTAGAATAAGATATTAAAGAGAATACAAGTATAGAGGTTTTTTGTAATCAGTTACCTGATGCATTGAGGCCAATGGCATACCCTATTATTTTGGGTTTAACTTTAAACGAACCATAGCTTGTGTCCAGTTTGTTTTTTCCCCAAAGTAAATGAGTTAGCCAACTCCTTTAACAGTTTGTGTGGCACATTCATTGGTAGGATGTGCATGAGGCCACCAAATCCTAATTCGCGAATGATTTCTTTCTTTGGCTCACTCATCTTTTCAAACTTTTCACTTAATAGTCTTGTGGCACATTTCAAGTCTTTGGTTTGCTCTAAACAAAAAAAAATGAGAGTTATTTAAATAAGCCATATTTATATTAGGAATAATTGATTTGTTCTAAGATATATGTGTTTGTGTGTGTGTGTGCGTACGCGCGCGTGCGTGCGTGCATGTGTGTGCTTACATTGTATTTTTTTTTCACCTTGGCCTTTGGTTGTCATTTTTACTGTCAGGAATAAGAAATACTGTCAATAGATAAAAATACCAGGCAAGTAACAGACACATACACCCAAATACCAACCACGTACACCCAAATTTCAGCTTCATACACCCAAATCCAGTCCTATACACACATGTATTATTCTTTCGATTACACGAAATTAAATGAGTTCAAAATGATATTCAACTCAACCAAACATGCATAC
The DNA here is from genome assembly GCF_000817695.3 of Arachis duranensis. Taxonomy (NCBI): domain Eukaryota; kingdom Viridiplantae; phylum Streptophyta; class Magnoliopsida; order Fabales; family Fabaceae; genus Arachis; species Arachis duranensis. The sequence continues at coordinate 1,775,660 of NC_029779.3, read as the reverse complement.
AATGATACTACAAGGTCAAGCAAAGGTACCACAGCACCAGTTACACTTTAATACTCTTAATATATAAGCACCAGTCACTTTTGAATTTGGACATATACACCTAAAAATCAGCCATATACACCCAAAAATGATTTCACTAGAAATTCAATATAGAGTTTATATGTATACAAACTCACTTCTAAAACATGCAAACATGCACAAAAATAGACGAAAACACATGTTAAACCATTCACTAGAAGTATGTAAATTTAGCGAAAACGACTTGAACTGTTTCATCAGAATATTAATATCAAACCTAAACCAAGATCAGTGAAACAGAGAGAGAAATACTACGATATAATGCTTCGTCTTTGAAAATGAGAAATAGAAATCTGAAAAATCTAGAAGAACAGTGAAATAGTACCTTCAATAATATTTTTTTTTTTGGTATTTTTATGGAGCTTTGGATGTTTTCTTCTTGATTTTGTCTAGTTTTCGCTAGGAGTTTGACAGTTTCTTCAGAATTACAGTTGGTTTCAAATGTGGCTTGAATCTCGAGGGTTGGGATTTTGATTGAGGATGAAGAGGAAGAGTCGTTCATAATGGTGAGTAGTGTAAGAACCACAATTAATCGAACTGGTTAATTAAGAAATTAATATTACCCAAACTAGATTCCGAAAAGTTAGAGAGAAAATTTGAGGATTTAAAGGTGATTTTTGAACTCAGTAGGTTTTTCTGAGTCAGAAAATGTACTTTCTGCGAAAAACTGTGAACCGACAGTTGAACCGGTTCAAGTCTGCCCGGTACCGCATGAGAAAAGTAAAAACTGGCAAAAACCTTAGAAAAATGTTAGAAATAGAAAATCGGGCGTTAATTTTAAAGATTTGGCCCGAAGTTGGACCAAACGAGCTAAAAACACTAACGAGTTGGACCGGGCCCATGTTGAGCCCAAGCCCAACATATAAAAGGCTCATTAAGTGAACCAAACCAGCCACAACCCCATTAAACACACACACACACACACACACACACACTTCAGAAAATAGAAAGGGGAAGAGAGGAAGAAGAAGCACTATTCACCTCAATCTTCCGGAGCTCATATTTTGAGCTAGAGAGCTCCGATCGCCGCACCGTTTGTGGCTACGCGTTCCTCGTGATGAGCTCTACAAAGCCCATACAAGAAACTGGAGAGGTAACCACGAAATATTTTCTATTCTTCTCTCCAAAATTTCGGGTCCTAGGGCTTTGGGGTTAAATGAGTTTTTGTGATTTTGGATGATTAGGTTTACTCTAAGCCTTGCTTAGCCTTGAGTTTTGATATCCAAATCTGTTGGAAGAGGTAAGAGCCATTAAACCCTTTTAAATTTATGTTTAATTGGAACCCTAGGTTGATTTGAGGTGATTATAGATTGATTTTTGTGGCTTTGGGAGCTATTGGAACTTATTTGTGCTTATTGGAGTGGGATTGAAAGCTTAGATTGTGGTTGGAAGCTTGTTTGTGCTAATTTGGAGTTTTGGTTCATAAAGTGAATCAGCCAAGGTATAGTTTCGGTTTCCTCTATGTAGTATATAATATTCATGGACACTTAGGCTAGTGACCCATAGGATAGGTTTGGAAATTTTATGTTGTTGATGATTGTTTGTGTTGATGAAGTATAATAATTTGGTGTTGTTGTTATGGTTAAATGATGAAGTGAGATATGATGGATGTGGATAAATGAGCATTGTTGAATATTAATTTGAATTGTGGTTGATTTGATGATGAGAATTGATGGTAATATAATGAAGATTGGGGAATATGTTGTATATGTGATATTTAAGGTATGGATAATGAAATGTGAGGGAAATATGTGGTATGATTGATGTACTATGACACAAGAGGTCAATTTTGATGAAAAAATAGAGCTATGAATGGTTTGGAATGGTTTGAGTTGGTTTGTTTGTGTTTTGTAAAGGAGTTGAGGAAATTGTGAAGTTTGGTAAAATGAGGTTTTTGGTGAATTTTGTTCAATCATAACTTTTGCCTCGGTTTTCAAAAATTGATAAAACTTATCTAGAATTAAAGATTGTTAAAAACCCTTTAAATTGATATTAAGTTTATGAAATTTAGAATTTTGTGGAAGAAGTTATGATCATTCAAAGTTGGTGTTAAAAATCTGAAATTCTGTAAAGTTGCAGAATGTCATGATTTCTGATATGTGCGAGCGCACACCCTCGTGCGGACACACACCCTGCGAAAAATTTTGACATGTGCGGACGCACACACCTGTGCACACGCACAGGCAGGGAAGTGCGTTCTGTTTGCAGCGCTAGCACAGCTTGTGCTCGCGCATATCTAGGGAAGAATTTTAACCTGTGCGGATGCACAGGTCTGTGCGGACGCACACTTCGGGAAGGCCAGTCTATTGGGGGCGCTGGCACAGGTTGTGCGAGTGAACAAACCTTTTTAGTTTTGACACCTGTGCGTACGCACACTTTTAAAAATTTTCCTGGGCGTGCGCACGCACACCCCTGTGTGGCCGCATACGTCCTGTTTCTCAAATTTCTCTTGTTTTTCAACTATTCTACCTTCCCAACACGGTTGTAAGCTTCTATAACACCACTCTAAGACCTTTGGGCCTAGTTTTGAGTAATAGAACATGGGATATGACTTAAGCATTCTAGTACATGATTTTATGATAAATTAGAAAACAGAGGCCTAGGTTTCTGGTGTGCTAAGAACGGTTTGACGTTAGGTGAAGGGTGAGGGATATATGAAATGAGGAATGATGAACTAGTGATAAGTGGAAACTGAGTTATGAATGGATAGCGGTTGAGATGAGTCGAGGGCTCGGATTGAGATGATGGATCTCTGTGCACTGGAAATGCATGCTTTTTGAAAACCACTGAAATAATGTTTTTACTAAGATTATAAGACGCTATGCGCCCGGCAGGGACGGTGGTTAATCCCGCCTGTCGTGGTAGCGGCGACGGCATAAGGACGGTGGTTAATCCTGCTTACGTTGAGATGTGAGGTCTGAGGCAAGAGTATCCCGCTCGCATCCCTTCGGATCTATAGTGCGTGCAGGCGCCAGTACTTGGACAGTGATCCGGACACGATATCTCGGGGATTCCCATATGAGAAATTCGAAGGGCGACGTCTCTATGGAGATGTGTCGGGTTTGCAGTTGAACCGACAATGTGATATCACAGCTAGTAGGGCAGGCATTCATCATATGCATTTCCTATCTGTTTGTATGCTTTGTTTACTTGCAATGGCTTGCCTAATTGAATAACATGCTTACTTGCTATCTGAATTATTTGCCTTATATGCTTCTACTTGTGCTTTACTTTCATTGTATATTACTTGTATTTTCTGCTGGGATTGAGGAGGTTCGGAAGGTGGTGGCGATGGAATCGCGTGGAGGATTGGTTGGTGAAGGCTGTGGGACAACGGTGTTTGGTTAGAATAGAAACCCTTTAACGTAGGTTACCCGGTTTATTTATGTTAATGTTGGTACATTATGCTTATCTGTTTTAGAATGCCTTAAGTTTGAATCTCGTGATGGATATGGAGCTTAGGATTGCCTTTGGCGTCCCAGGGTCTTATATCCTACATCACTAGGCACTGTTACCATACTGAGAACCTCCGGTTCTCATACCATATTTTTGTTGTGTTTTTCATATGCAGGTCGCAACCCACCTCGGTGAGTTGCTTTGGATGGTGACAGAAGCGGAGGATCGTGGATTCTTTTGGAGTCTTTTTGGTTTATTTTGTTTATACATCTCTCCTTTTGTATTTTGTCTTTGCCTAGAGGCTTGCATTATGAGAGAAAAACTTGTATAAACTGTTTTTAAACTGTCAGGTTCTGTATGGTTCTGTATACCTGTATATGGCTAGCCGGCTTAAACTCCGAGTCGTGACTAGTTTCTTATGATATTATATACTTATCTTTTGTTATATCTTATCTGTTTCTTGTGCCTTAAGCTAGTAGCTTCGTCAGTACGTTTTGCGCTTTTAAAATCCTGTTTTTGAACTATATCTTTCATCGGACTTCTAGAATATACTATTCCTTCTATATATATCGCTTTGGAAACATGAAACGGTTGAGTAACGTGCGTATATGTACTCTCGAGTGTGGAGAGTGTAATGCGCGTGTATTTTATTGGGTTTGAGCCAACTTGTAGGACTTATAAGTCAAAAGGACTTGTATGTGTAGCATACCTGATAACAAAAATAGTGAGTTCAATATTTTGGTTAATAAGGATCGATTTAAATTGGCTTTTAAAAAATACTTATTTTTTATAAAAAATATTTTTTAATAAAAAAAATTTCATATTTATTTAGATAAAATTTTTAAAAATATTTTCAAATATTAAACCTTTTTAGTTTTATTAAAACAAAGAAAACAAAAATCTTTTCGGTCAGTGTTTTGTTTATATTTTCTTTCTTTTATCCTTGCTTTCTTGAACTCATAAATACTGCTAACTACATTTTTTGTGCTGAGAAACGGAATCAATATGTGAAAAACATGTACAACATTCATCATTCCACAAAATAAAAAACAAAAAAAAATTGAAAACATAGATGTAAAAACTCTAAAATTGAAGTATAGTTCATAATAATTGACTATAAATAATAAAAAAAATAAAGCTTTATAATTTAATCTAAAAAGGAGAAGAAATACTACTAGTGGAGCCCAGTTTTGAAAAGTATTTTTGCCATAAATTAAAATGATGACGAGTGTAAAAGACTTTGAGGGAAATTATGAATATAAATATAGAGGGAAATTAGGATTTGGAAGAAAAATTAGGACTAAGTGTATAAATTATAATTATTAATTATAGTAAAACACCTTTTTTGTTTTTATTGTTTTCAAAAATAAAATATTATTGGTTTTTAGAAATTAAAATAAATATTTTATTTTTTAATAAAAGTAATTTTTTAAAAGATGTATTTAAACATAATTAAAATTGAATAAAACTATATCTTTTTAAAAATATTTTTTGTAAAAAAATTAATCCAAAAATACATTGAATATATTTTTTCATAAATTAATTTATAAATAGATTAAAGAATAGTGTAATTTAAATATACATTTGTCAAAAAGAAAAGAAAAAAAATTAAAGCCTTTTGCAAAATGCAACCTGCATTTCAGCTGCCTGCATTTTAGCGGGGAGTGGAAACATGTGTCAAAACGTATCTCTTACGTGTAGACAAGTTCTGCTCCGTTAACTACTTTTTTCTTGGACTAAACAAAACGCAGCGTTTTGCAGGAAACGCAGAGCAAATTATAAGTCATCTTCGATAAGAGATATATTACACATTTGAAACGTATACAAGTTCTTTTATGTGGTTGAAGCTTAACCTGTATTTTGTTAAAATTAGTGAAGAAGTGTTCTTTAGTTCTTCAGTGAGGAGAAGAAATAAAATAAACGAGAATTGTGTTTGAGAAGAGAAATTCAGGATTATGAGAAATTTTTTTTACAGTGTAAATTTAATTATGTTAAAATGATTCGTAATTTTACATTAGCTATAGATATATTATTAAACATCTGAATAATTCTCAATGTATAAGTATTTTTCAATCTTAGTTATAGATAATTTTATTTATTTTTGTTATTATAGTTATTGATAGAATTTTGCTATATAATGTTCTGTTAGTTATTATTAGATTATTTTAAATATTTTTGTGATTATTTTTTAATTATGAATATTATTATTATTATACGGTTGTCATTATTATTATTATTATTATTATTATTATTATTAGTATTATTATTATTATTATTATTATTATTAAGTTGTTGTTGTTGTTGTTGTATTAATATATTATTATTTTTTCTAGTATAGCCTACTAGGAGTTTATTGTCCAGAAAACTTGATCCGTAAAAAATGTATAACGAGATCATAGCAGTCGTCCTAGCATCAACCGAGTTCCATCATATTTTGCGATTAGGTGAAGTGAAAGGACATTATGCACTGTTGAGTGCTTTAGTAGAGCAATGGAGATCGAAAACTCATACATTCTACCTTTTTGTTGGCAAAATGAGTGTCACCTTAGAAGACGTAACACATATTTTTGGCCTACCAATTAATGGGATCCCGTGATAGGCAGAACAAAAAGTAGTCTCTCGTTCTTGGTGGAGAACTATATAGAAATTTTTGGTAGGCAACCTGATCCGCACGATCATACGTTAGGTAAGGTAAACCTAATATGGGCTTAGCAACGTAGAAACACTAAACCATAGATATCCAAGAGTCTATCGAGCGGTATGTCTAGACTCACATTTTTTTTCTTGCTTGGAACTATTGTGTTTCCAGACAAATCGACCAATTCTGCTAACTCGAAGGTCTACGACGCAATTTAGGCAACAATTAGATCACATGGGTGTGAACAACGTATGTGCTAACAATTTCTGTTAAAAATTTTTTATGTTTAATAATTTAACTGATTGTCATTGTATTTATTATTGTGTAGTTTATATGGCGGCCATATATGGGAGCATGAGCAATAACATTAGTTTTCAGCTTTTTGGGCAACAACATTAGTTTTTAATTTATCAGCAACATCGATTTCCTTTTTATCCACCACAACCACCACTTCAACAAGCAGAACCAGAACCAGAGCCGAAACTAGAACCGGAGCCACAACCATAACTGCAAGTAGAACCGTACACACCACAATAAGTAATTCCAACAAAAGAATCTTTCAGTCCGTTGAACCAATTTGGTGATACCAACTTGTCTCAGGTACTAAGGAAGACCGAGACACTGTTTCATTTTTCTTAAGAAAGATCTGTTACTTTTAAACCATCTGTTGGTCATAGATTCATCTCACCTTGTGCTAGTGACTTTAATATGGACCATCGAAATAGAGCCAACATTCATAAAGGGTTAAGTCACCGTGTACTTTTAAAACACCGCATATGATATTGTCTGATTTGAACAAGTGTGCGCAGGAAGAAGAGGGGTTCAGAGAAGGTGATATCCAGCATGATTACGGCCATGGTGGAGCAAGTTTTACGGATATGAGTGCTTTTGGGATTTATGAGGGTACTGGAGATAATGGTCAAGATTTGAGTACTTAGGAGATTTGTGGGAATGGTGGAGCGAATGGCCAGGATGTGGGTGCTTCTAAGTGGCATTCATATTTTCTACAAATAGAGATTGTTCCACCGAAAAAATATACTCTATCTTATTTCGCCAAGAAAGGGAAGTAGTTTCTCAAGGACAAGCTCAGAAAGAAAAGATTGTTTGTATTCTTTTTAGTTTCTTTTATGTCTTGTATTTTTTTAGTTTTTTGTACGTTTATTTTTATGTCGTATATTTTCTTCTTATATTTTGTAAGACTCATGTTTGACTACTTTTCTGCTAAATATTTTTAGCACAAAGAAAAATGCATTCATAAAAGAATTCACATTCATAAATACATAAAAAAGTTACATAAAAGGTGAAAACATACACTATTGACCCTATTGACCTCCACCAGAACTCGGACCAGCGCGCTGAGGACATCGACTACGGCTATGACCATCTCTTCTATAGAGAGTACACCGGCGAGGAGAGCGCATATCCCGCGAATCCATCTCATTCAAGTTGCAGGTTGACTTTGGTCGTCCTTTAGTAGGCATGGCGAAACTCCCCGGCGGGGAGGGTACCGCGGGAATTTACCCGTCGGGGAGCAGGTATGGGGGGTTTTTTCTACCCGCGGGGACGGGGGGACGGGGCCCCGTATAATAAATGGGGCGGGGACGGAGGTAGAGGTCCTTGCCCCGTGGGGACCCGTTAAATCCCCGTTTTTGTAAAAAGACAAAAATACCCTTGATATATATATATAATATGTAAACCATAAGCCATTTGAACATAACCTAACCTAGCCATCACATTCCTTGCTTCAGAGAGACAGAGAACTGAACTCTCCACTCCTCCTCAAACCCTCAGCGACTCAGCCCCTCCTGGCTCCTTCCCGCTGACCGTCGACCGCCGACCGTCGCCCGGCGCCTTCCAACATCTGGTCCCTCAGCGCCGCCTCTCACCCCAGACCCCTTGAGTGGCTCGATTCGCTCACTGAAGGTGTCGAGGCAGTCAAGCTCACCGCTGTGGGTCTTCCTCTTTGCATCGCTAGTCTTTGCTGGTCTTCCTTCCCCTTTTCTCCGTCAGGTTCAGGTATGTTAGCCCTAGTCTTCGTTGGTCTTCCATCCTCTTTTCTGAAATTAGATTTCTGAATTAGGGTAAGGAATTTCTGTGTTTTGAATTGCTGTGTTTTGAATTTTTGGATTTTTGAAATTTGAATTTGTGAATTTCTGATTAGGTTAACTAATTTGTGAATTTCTGATTAGGTTAATGAATTTTCGACTATGAATTTCTGGTTGTGTAATTTATATTTCAAGATCTGAGCAGATTAAACCCAACAGTGTTTATGAAACAAATTTTCCAATTCCCATATTATACTCTTCAATTCGTTTCTATGCTTCTCTGCTTATACACTTTCTGCTTAAAGATTTGTGTCATATAATTCAAGGGGGACATAACAAACCTCTAGCAGATACATATGCCCAAATGCCATATGAAAATGGAAAGGAAATGATAGTGAAATCAGTTTTTTGGTGCCGATCTCTTTTGGAGTATCCATGAGAATTATTGTCCCCCTATTGAGTATTGACAATTTCGTAAGTAGTAAGAAAAAATGTTGGCTAAGCAGATTTGTTTTAGGATAGTTATTGTATGGATATGGCAATCAATTTTGGTCAATGAGATATGGCAAGTGATCAATTTTTTTAGGATGCAACCCAAGTTTTTTATATCAACGAGATGAACAAGAAATTGAAAAATGCTCAAGAATTTTGGTTCTCTATGTTTGGATTCAATATTTACCAATGGCAACTTAGTTAGGTCAACATAAAACTGCAGAAGTACACTTGCGTTTTGCATATCAGATAGAAAACATTTTTTTTCTTTCCATCAATGCAAATTTGATAGAAATTATTTGTAAAATGTTGATTTTTTTGGGGTAATAAAAATGTTGATTTGTTACTTTGACATGATAATAGTGTAAGATGTTTTGTTGTTTATATTAATCTCGAATGATGTTCCTTTATGTTAGTTAGTATTTGTGTAACAAGATTTTTATAACATTCACTTTAAAAGTACTCTACATGAGTATATGACCGACCCATCTCCTCGGTGTTTCTTATTCGAAATTGAAATGTCAGTAACTTTTTTTCTGGTGATGGCTTGAATGTCAATATTAATTATTGCACCTTTTTCCTCTAGTCTGTTCCTAACTTTCCATTAACCTTCTAATTTGTCTATTAGTTTGTGGCTTTGTGGTCCATAATATAGAAATTTATTATTTTACTTGTCAGTTTAATACAACAAAAAGTTTATATAAGTTGCACATTAATTATTCTATTAAAGTTTAATATCAATTATTGCACATTAATTATCCTATTAACAAGTGTCTTAAAACTAAGTTAAACGTATTATGAAAATATCTGAGTTGGATTTATGTGATTTTAATTCATGATTTATTTCATGATTTATAGAATGTCTTCTTCGGATGCATTGAGTAATACTCTTGAGAAGAGTACTCCATCGGAGGAACCTATAGGCACTAATATTCAAACTACACAAGAGACTCCTTAATCTCAACCTCAAGAACCCCCAACGGATACCATAACTACTAATGAAGGAACGACAAACTCTACAAGTGGTGTTCGAAAGAGGAAGTTGACCTACGAAGTGATTCCAAGATTGTGGAAATCAAGAAAAAATTAAAGGTTGAATGCAATTATTGCAAATCGAAGCTACTTGGTGACCCAAAACAAGGCACTTCGCACTTGCGTGATCACTTCAAAAGCTGCAAGCTCCGCACCACTAGAGATATAAGACGGTGTATGATGAAGACAACTCCAACAACTAGTGGGGAAACAGTTGTGGTTGGTGCATATACATTCGACCAAGAAAATGCAAGGAAAGAGTTATCAGTTATGGTTTGTCTCCACGAGTATCCGCTATCTATTGTGGACCACATTGGGTTTCGACGATTTTGCAATGCTTTGCAACCTCTCTTCAAGGTGATTACTCGTAACACTTTAAAGAGTGACATCTTGAAGCTCTACAATGATGAGAGATCGAAGACAATGAATGTCCTTGAGCGTAATAAAAGCCGAATTGCAATTACGACTGGTATGTGGATAGCAAGCAACCAAAACAAAGGTTATATGGCAATCACGGCTCATTACATTGATGATTCTTGGAAATTGCAAAGCCGTCTTGTGAGGTAATAATATTATTATTATAGGTACTTCTGAATATTTATATAATTGCAAAGCTGTCTTGTTTATATAATTGCGATATGTTCTTGTGTACAATTGCAAAGCTGTCTTGTTTATAATTGTACTAAATTATCATTACAGGTTTATATATGTGCCGACTCCCCACATTACTGAGGTACTTTCAGAGGTTCTTGTGGAATGTTTGATGGATTAGAATCTTGATAGGAAAGTATCCACTTTGACTGTTGATAATTGCAATACTAATGACATTATGATTGAGAATATTTTGACTAAAATGTCACATAGAAACTTCATCTTGGGTGGTAAATTATTTCACATGCGATGTTGTGCGCATATATTAAATTTGATTGTCAAGGATGGGTTACAACGTATTTCACATGCTATTGAAAGGGTGAGGGATAGTGTTCATTATTGGACTGCAACACCTAAAAGAGAAGAAAAATTTAAGGAAACATGTGTGCAACTTAAAATACCCTACACAAAAAATCTGTCTTGATTGTAAAATTAGGTGGAATTCAACATTTTTTATGCTTGAAGTTGTAATTATGTATAGAGATGTATTTGAAAGATTGTCATTGCGTGAGAGTCAATATAAATCTTTGCCTAGTGAGAAAGATTGGGATATGGCAGATGAGATTTTTCAAAGATTGAGGGTATTTTTTTACGTGACTGAATTATTTTCTAGAACAACTTATCCTACATCAAATCTTTATTTTCCTAAGGTTTGTGTGATTAAGTTGGCTTTGATGGAGTGGAAAAATTATGAAAATGAGATAATTGAAATGATGGCTACTAGTATGATAACTAAGTTTGAAAAATATTGGGGTGTGATTAATAGAGTTATGGCTATTGGACTCTTTTGGATCCTAGGTACAAGATGTATTTATTGAATTTCTTTTTTCGTAAAATATATGGTGAGACGGAGGCATGTGTTATAATTGGTCAAGTGAAAAGGGTAGTGCAAAATTTAGTTTTAGAATATGCAACAAAGGAAAGAAAGAGAGACCAAGCTGCTCAATTAGATATGCCGCCACCACCATCAATTCCTTTAAGTTCAAAGAGGAGGAAGTTCATTCATGAAGATTGGCAAGCTGATTTTGCTGCACATGTAAGTGAGGAATCTGTATTTATTGATACAAAGAGTGAGTTGGATTATTATCTTGAAGAGAGACCGGTACCACAAACTGAACATAATTTTGATATCTTAAATTGGTGGAAGTCAAATGGAGCGAAGTTTCCTACTTTGCAAGCTATTGCTAGGGATTTTTTGGCGATTCCTATCTCTACCGTTGCCTCTGAATCTTCATTTAGTACGGGTGGTCGATTTGTTACGCCACATCGTAGTAGGTTGTATCCGGACACATTAGAGGCTCTAATGTGTAATCAAGATTGGCTTTGGAATGAACTTGGCACCACAACGAACATAGAATTTGAGTGCTACACAATTCATAACATTGAAGGAGATGTTGACGTAAGTAAACTATTAAATTACATATAACACACTATGTTTTTATATTATTGACTTATTGAGTTATTATATGATTTTAACTTTAAATTGTTTTCTTGTTGCTGTAGGATTCAAGTAAGTCGGATTCTACCATCACTACCATTACGGGATGAAAGGAAGATTGAGATGGTGGAATTATGTTTTTATGATGTGATGTCATGAACTTTATTTGGTTGTTTATGAATATAGTTGGTTATTTATGTAATATTTGGTTGTTTATGGATGTGTTTGAATTATTACGTTTGTTATTATTGCTATTTAAGTCATTAAAGACTAAGGATGTTATGTTTGTAATGACAATTGAGGATTATTTTTTATTTTCTCTAATTTTTTTCAATTTTTATTAATTTTTACAAAAATTCACGAATATCCGCGGAGACCTAGGTCCCCGGCGGATATGGGGTCCCCGTTACCCGTCATGGGGACGGGGCGGGGACGGGGACAGATATTGGGGGCGGAGGGCGGGGGGCATATCCCTGGCCCATTGGAGATCCGTTGCCATCCCTGTCCTTTAGTCGCACACCTAAATGTCCAATTGGCGATGTCATTTGGACCATCATATCTAGGCCATGTATCTGGTTCGCCCATCGGTATAAACTCGCCTTTATAGATCTTCCAAATTTATGACATCTTGTACACGTCATGTACATATACTTGTCAGCCAAGACGCTGCACAACATGTAAGAATAGTGTGTATCGATTAGTGTGTATTGAACAGTCAAGACGCTGGAAGTCACTCGATCTGGTAATGACGAGAATCGCAAAGTTGTTGTGCAAGATTAACAGTGTGTATCGAACCATCACGCATTTCACAAACCTCAAACACCTCATTACGTCTGTCAAACTGGTTGACAACTATGTTTTCTATACGTCAAAAACTTTCTTCAACTCATCGAGTGGCAAACTCCGAATATGTAAATCCATTGCGAACGCATTCATGAGCCTCAGCACTCTTGCGAGTGAACAATTCGTTTAGCCAGCAGAAAGTGGATCTGACTATGATCGTCACAAGAAGGTTGCACGCACCTTTAAGGGCCAAATTTATGCACTCTATCAGATCCATGATCATGTGACCCCAATGATGACCCTCATCAAATGATAATACCCATTTCTCAACACCGATCTCATTGCACCATTGAGTATATGTCTCACCCCGCTGCTTAAGCCTTTGGTAATTTCTGTTGTACTATTGCTTCATCCTAGAATAACCTGCAAAACAAGCCATATTATAATAAGTAGGCTCCACAAATTATTAAGAATAGAACCTAAAACAAAAACTTCAAATACCTATGTTCACCATGAGCTTATGCAAGTATGGAGCCGTGAATCTCCTTAAGAAGTTTGAACCAATGTGCCTAATAAAAAACATGTGTCACGCTCTTGGCGGTGCTCATGCACCGTTTTTATGAGCTACTACTGCCTCGATGGAATTATGGCCGTCAGAAATAATACCCACACCATCTCAAGTAACAATAGATTTTCACAAATTATTAAGAAAAGAGTCCGACGCATTTGCCATCTCACCCTCCACGATGGCAAAAGCAAACGGCATAATGCTTTGGTTTCCATCTCGTGCAACTACAACCAAAAGTGCACCTTTATATTTTTTTGTAAAGGTGTGTACGATCAACTTCCACCAATAGTTTGTAGTGTCTAAATATTGTAATACACAGATAGAAAGTCCAGAATACTCGTTGGAGAACTCTCACACCATTTACCTCCTCCCTCTCAGATAAATAGGCTGAGTTTTTTTGAATCCATGACCTTGGCATCTTGGTACATATTGCTTTGCACCAAATTGGCAGAGTCTGGTAAGAAACTTTCCAATCATCAAAATTTTTTACAACGAACTTTTGCTTTGCTAACCAAGTTTTGTGGTAACTTATAATGTAGCTGAACATTGATTGAACTTCTATAATAATAGATTTTACTTTTAGTGATGGGTCTGCTTCAACCAACGACCTGATAGTTTCTGCAATCATGTCTGAGTCTAATTAGCATGATATTGTAAAATCGTCCCCGTGGTACACATGTGCTTGCCTTTGTATCTTCTGAGCTCCCAATAATCTTTCTTTCAAATCAAGCTAGCTCGGATAAGCCAATCACATCCTCTGTCGTACCCCTTGCATTTTGCGTAGAATATATGTGGCTCTGACTCATACACAGTGTAATCGACTCCTCTAGAAATAGTGTAGCTTTTGATTGCAGAGATCATTGATTCTCTAGAACCAAATTATATTCCGATACTAAACTCGCAGTCTTCTGCCATAACATTGCCTTCACCTGTCAAATACGAACTATCATTAGTCAGTCAAGATTAAATAAAAAAATGGTAATAGTAACTTTAATGAATAATAAACATAACATACCCATGTTTGCATACTCAGAAAATTTCAGAGTATGCCTGACTGCGAGATCTAGAACTCGCATAAAAGATAGAACAACGAAGGGATGCTGGTTGACAATTGTATCTATTTCATTTTGTACCGCCAGATTGTCTATCTCGTTCCCGTCGTCGTTTTCGTCATCAACTTCGTGGTTGGCTTTTAATTCCTATTTACTATCGTGGTTATCTTCTTCCCAAGCTATGTCCTGATTTCATCCATATTCAACTCCTCGTCAACTGTGTCTAGGCTCATATGTTGTTCAGATTCAACGTACAACTCTATTTTAAACACGTGAAATCGAGTTTGTTGATAAATATACAACATATGTTGCATGCATGCGTCATCAATGATAGGCATGATTTGAAACTATATTAACCCACCAAATATTTGTACAGGATTTCTGTATTAAATGTTGATCACCCTTTTTAAAATGTGACTTTGTATGTTCTCACATAAACCATTTTGTAATTTCGCAAAACTCATGGTACATAGATTAGTAAAAGAAAACGGATATTCACACACAAAAATCACTCTCTCGTATGTGTTTGATATGATCTCACTATTATGATACACTTGCAAATTTGCAATACCTTTCATAGTCTCAACTTTCAACCTCTACTCACCCAATTTTTTTGACATTACTAATTATCACAAAAAAATCACAAACAAAAAAGAGATGAATAACAATGATATTTATAGACAAACTCTTAGATTAAAATACTTTAATAATACAAAATGTAACCTACGATTTATATTTAAAAAAAAAAACACAAATCATAACTTACATTTTGCATATTTTAAAATAGAAAAAAATTCGAAATAAATCTTAGAATTAAGAAAAACAAAAAAAATCAAATCACACCCTGCATTTTGTTCTAACGCCAGTGTAATTACTTCATACACATCTATTCTAACATGTAACTCCAAATTTCTTTCCATGTTGAAAGAAATCAACCATACTTTTCACTATCCAATATCCATAGTGTTTTTTTTATTATTATTTATTTAAGAAATTGATTGAAGAATATAAGTCATAAATTGAGCAGAGTACTTCACGTGTTGGTCGCGTTTCCCGCTGGCGCGAGAGGAAATAACCCCTCCGATTTTGAAGTTTGAAAAAGTAAAGGAGCTCGCAGCTCTTTTATTTTTCGTTCTAATGATCCAACATCCAAACAAAAATCCAATAAGCATAGCTATTCATTCATTCTCCTTCGCCATGAAAATTCTAATTACGAGTTAATGCGATGGATGAAACCTCTTCTATCTTGTTGCCTACTCAGAGATACGCAGCTGCTGCTCTGTTTGCTCTCGCACTTCACCACTCTCAGATCCATCAATCTCAAACTCCCGATACTCCTCACGCCGATGCCGACGGTGATGCTACTAGCCCCGCCTCCGCCAAGGCTTCTGTTTCCGACGATTCTGACCTTTGGATCCACGATAAGCGTGGTTTGCTCTTCCCAGTGTTTAGGTACGCAATTCAATTAAACTCATCTCATCAAAGTTAACGCATTAAGAATCTTTGAAATTTCAATGATAGGTTGATAAAATTAACAGGTTTCTCGGAGTGGATGACCAAGCGTGGTGTGGCCTAAAGGAAACTGCAGGTTCTTCTCCTCAAGTCAGGGATCACGTTGGAGCTGTAAGTCGCTCATTCATTCTTTTCTCTTTCACAGTTTCACTATCCGTTGTTATCTCTTTGCTTGTAGAACGAATTCGATTTGTCGCTATGTAGAAAGAAAATGCCAAAATGGATATACAGGTAAACATTCATAAAGAGAGAGAAACCACAAATCATGTTATAGTGATAGGTAGGGCGAAGGCCTGTGTTGATTTTGTTTTATTTTTCTCAATCTGCATTTTCATTCCTTGTTCATATAATAATAATAATATTACTGAGAATGAAATGTTAAAAAGGATAGTTATATGACTTTGTTTCAGTTCTTGAAACTACTGTCCGAGGAAGGTGATGCAGCTTCTTCAGAAAGACTGGCTAAAGAAGCTGCATTGGCCAAGGTTCTTGATATCACAGTTGAAAGCAAGGAAACTGATGCTGATTCTTCAGGCGCAGAACGTGGAAGCCATGAGTTGAAAAATGGAAACCAAGGAGATTCAAGCAATGCTACGACAGAATCATCTGCTGTGGTTGCTCAGCCACGTCATGAAACAATCGAGAGCTCAGTTCTGGTGCCTCAGAAGAAAGAAGCTTCCCTTGCACTTGAAAATGATGTTTTTGAAGAACCTTTGGAGGAGGCAACCCATATCAGTTACCAGAGGAAAGTGACAGTTCTTTATGCACTTCTTTCAGCTTGTGTAGCAGATATTGCTAAGGATGACAAGAACTGCTGTCGTGCAAGGCAGGGGTATGATGCTCGTCACCGTGTTGCTTTGCGGTTGCTTGCTTTATGGCTCGGTGTCAAGTCGAATGAAATGGTCTGTGTGCTTTGATACCTGTATGTCTTGGTTTGGTGGTTTTAACAAAGCGGTTGTTGGAGAGAACTCTATTGTCTAATCACAAACTTAATCATAATGTTTTGTAGGAAGCAATGGAGTCAATGGTTGTTTATTCAGTAATGAATTCAGCGATTAAAGGAGGAGACAAGGAGGAAGAAACTGTAGAAGCAGAAACCAACTGGGATAAATGGAAGCGTGGAGGTATTATTGGAGCAGCTGCTTTAACAGGAGGAACCTTAATGGCTATAACCGGTGGTATGTCTGCATCTCTATCTCATAAGTATCTTTATCTAACCCAAGAATGAGATAGTATCGGCTTCTTAAGTGTTGTGAATAATGTGATAGGCTTGGCTGCCCCAGCAATTGCCCATGGATTAACTGCTTTAGCTCCTACACTGGGCACTATTGTTCCTGCCATTGGAACTGGTGGTTTTGCTGCAGCAGCAACTGCTACAGGATCTGCTGCTGGATCAGTAGCCGTTGCTGCATCATTTGGAGGTGAGGAAGAAATACGGTCAAAATGCTCAAGTTTATATCCAATCTTTACTTAACTTCATAAAACATCTGCCTCTTATTGTGCTGTAGAGGCTTTGGCAGTTTTTTCTCTGCAAGATAAATGCTAATTGATATGCTTTTAAGATTATTTTGTATCTCAGCTGCTGGAGCTGGCCTTACTGGTAGTAAGATGGCAACAAGAATTGGAAGTCTTGAGGAATTTGAGTTGAAAGAAATTGGAGACATTCATCAGGGTGTAAGTTCCAAAAGTCTTTATAATTTACATCACCCTTAACCAAGCAGGATATTCAACTTTATATCACTACAGGACTATGATTGTTAAAATTTTCAATTTCAGCGTCTAGCAGTAGGAATCTTCATTTCAGGGCTTGCGTTTCAGGAAAAAGATTTTGTAGAACCTTGGGAAGGTTACTGCAATAACATGGAGAGGTGAGGAAAAATTATTCCACGAGAACTAGATGTTTATAGACATGCAAAAGTATATGATGACCTTCTATATCCAATAACCTTAATCTAATTAACTATTAATTTTACTAAATGTTATTTCAGAGGAATTTAAAATCCCGTGTGCTTTAAGTTAAAAGTTTCATTTTCAAATATTTCAGTTGCTGTATTTAATATCCTGTCTGTGTAGGTATGTGCTTCAATATGAGTCACAAATTTTGATTGCACTAAGCACTGCCATCCAGGACTGGATCAGATCAAGTAGCTCTGTTGAACCCTGTTTTTTATTTTATTTTTTACTTAAGAGTCAAATATATTTGATATATTCTAATTGAAAGTATTTACTGGTCAATATTGTAGAAATTATGCTCGAGTTGATGAAAGATGGTGCCATGCTGACAGTATTAAGTACCCTTGTGTCAGCATTAGCGTGGCCTGCAACTTTAGTTACTGCATTTGATTTTATAGACAGCAGATGGGCAATTGCAGTGGATAGGTTGGTTATGTTTCTTGGTTGTACCACTTCTGTCAATAGATAAAATATATTCATGCCTATAGAAATGCCGCGATGGCTGTTCAAAAACAGCACACACAGTTAGCCTAGAAATTTCTTACAAGGACAGAGGCTCAGTTGCTTTGAATTTTCAGTTATAAGCTTCTAGCGGTACTCATGATCTTAACGATTCAATATTATGGTTTCATCATATCTGTATCTACTGATCTATTCTGGTCCATTCATTTTCTTTGATAAATTTGTCTTCGCATGAGGAAATTGTGTCTTTTATTTAGGTTAAAAAAAATCTCCTTAATATCTTGGTGTAATTACTTTCCGCTAGTGATCTGATCTTGTGAATTGTGAATCAACTTTTGTTGATTCTTTAAAATTTTTACATCATATGTAGCCTGGTAATCCTCTTTGTTGGAACAGATCAGACAAGGCGGGTAAAGTGCTTGCTGATGTCTTGCTGAAAGGCTTGCAGGGAAACAGGTAACACCAGCTAATGTTACAGCAAAAAGATTGATTATGCTATTGCCTCGTTGTATAATCCGATATATTTTGTAGCTTTCTATTTATGGTCCAGGCCTGTGACACTAGTAGGTTTTTCATTGGGAGCCCGCGTTATTTTCAAGTGTCTCCAATGTCTGGCTGAGGCCGAAGGAGACAATGGTAGTCTGAATATCATCATCTCTTGATTTTCATATGTATTGAAAAATTAGATTATTTTTTAGTTTATGAAACCTTCATACTGTGCTAACTTATACAGCCGGACTGGTGGAAAGGGTTGTTATCCTTGGAGCACCCATCTCGATTAAAGATGAAAATTGGGAGGCAGCTAGAAAGGTACCCAGCTATAACATCCCTACAAACTAGTTTTAAATCTCCATCTATTCACTTTTTATTAAGTATTCAGTAATCCAACCCACATGCAGATGGTAGCTGGAAGGTTTGTGAACGCTTACTCTAAGAATGACTGGACACTAGGTGTAACTTTTCGTGCCAGGTACAGGTTCTCTACATGATTTACGCCAAGTCATGCTAATTAACATTCATTATGCTGCATACTATATATTGCAAAATGTTAGTTCCTACTTGTCCTTTTATATAGATTTGACTAGACCTATATTTGAAATAAATTTTGTGTGCATAGTTTGCTTTCTCAAGGACTAGCTGGAATCCAACCTGTTGATGTTCCAGGGATGGAGAATGTAAGATTTTTCAATCCTATTCCTATATTTAGTTGAACTGTTTTACATTGTATTGCTTAAAGTTGCCATCTTCTTTTGTTACTTTGCAGATTGATGTGACACAATTGATAGAAGGCCACGCTAGCTACCTGCAGGAGACACGGAATATACTTAAGTACCTTGAATTGGACAATTATAACTCTATTTTCAGAAATGAACCTGAAAGCCCCCAGGGGCAGAAGAGTACAGCGAGCTAGCTTGCATTTTCTTTCCTTTTTCTCTTCCACTCTTCTGCTGCTTTGTTAACAGACTAATATCAATATAATTTTCTCTCTTGGATACTCCCTATATACGGATAAACACTAAAGAGTGGTGTGGCTAGCAATGTTTGTTGGTGGATCGGAGCAGGTTGTGTTAGTACGATTAGAAGGAATAATAATGTTGTGTCATTAAGTGTGTGGAGATAGCTGATAAGATTGGAAGCTAAAAGATCCCGAACTTCCTATTGAAAGGGGGTTAGGAGACAATTGAAAAATGGTCATAATGTATTATTCTTTTTGAAGTTGTCTTACCATAGTTACCTTCATTTCTCTGTTTTATAGCATTTGTCGTCTATTTGCCAGCCTTAATTTGATCATGATGAGATTATTACGATTTGCATTCACAAATCCCCTATGTTAATTCTGGATCGGCATATTATATCAATTAGCTGACCTATAGGAATACAATACAACTAAAGGTGCTAATTAGAGAGATATACTTAAGATTTTTATTTAGTTAGTTTATTTGTTGTGGTTCTTTAGCTTGATACTGGGTTTCACGTGGATGGTGGTGGGAAGCATGTGCGTTGCAAGTGATTCGGGTACCAATATGGTATGGATGGTATATGCAGCAACACATCTTCGATGTTCCCACAACCATCCCCACTAAGCCACATTAGGAGGACTAGGTCTTGTATTATACGTTGTTCTATAGATTCGTAGGCGTCAAGGTCAAGCAATAGTAACTTACGACGCTGGGTTGGACATAAATACGAAGGAGATGCTAGTCAATTATCAAATACCAACCAGCACATTGGTGATGCATGATAGCGTTAAGTGAATTGCCTGGAGTGTTAAGTATGTTATTTGATTTGTTTTAAATATGTTAAATATGTAAGTACAGGTAGTTGATTCAAGAGGTTAATCATTCACTAATTTAATTTCGCCACTATCGTATATACAGTTATTGTAATCTTATTGACCAAATCAACATGGTGAAATGTGAATGATTAGACGACTAATGAGTATCAGTGTGTATCACAGCTTACTAAAGTCTTCTGAAATATCCAATAAATAACTTAAACGAATTTAACAATATTAAGTTATTAACACATTATTTTTAGTTTGGCATTCCCATATTCATATCATCATACTACTCTTCTTTTTGAAAAAATTCTTTGTCGAATCACATGTTTTTTGAATTGAGTCAAACATTGTTTGCATCTATTTAAAGGGTGTTTCATTTTCAAATTTTTTAATATGACATTTCCATACTCTTATATCAAGAACCTGTGTCTGTGACACAATAATAAATATTGCAGCGGTCCAAAAATCTTCTAGAATGTCCAATAAACAACCTATAACAATTTAACAATAATAATTTGTTGGCTTAATATTCAAAAGCTGTTTGAATTCATAATTCTTAACGTGAATATTGTATTGTGAAAAAAAATTAAGGAATATATATGTAGTTATAGTAAATGTTTCTCAAACAGTCAAACTCATGAGAAAATTAATTAAGGAGAGACCTTGAGAGAAGACAAAATTCCAGGCATTGAAGCCTAGTGTCCCACTATGGCATAACTAACATTAGGCATAAGATAGAAAGAGCACTTTTGGTCGAGAACTTCTGTGCTGTGTTCCAACTTCCTGTTGAACAAGACTTAAAACTAACCATTTGGTCCTCACAGTGATTACCTTCGCGGTGAGTATCTGTGACGACTGAACTCATGCTTTTATATAAAGTATAGAGTCATGCTTGAATATAGCTAGATTGTGGCAAAAGTTTCATAAATCATAATGCTTGATACCAAGAGTAATCTGGTCCTGCGTCTTGAGTTTGGTATTCTACCTTTCTTCTTTTAATTTATAATAAATTACAGTGCTTTTAGTAATTCAATGTACACTATGCATGCTGCCACAAAAGCATTTTTTTAATTTGAAATGTAGATGGCTTAGTTTTATTTGATCGGATCAATCAAATTTTTTATAAATAAAATTAAAATATCAATAATTTAAGCAGAAAAAAGTATGATTTAGAGTCCACCTTGTAAGATATATATAAAAAAATTATTAGTTTGAATGAATTCACTAAAAAATGAGGTAATAGACAAAGCCAAGACAGGTCCCTACAGGGTTTGTTGAGAGAGCTATGGGGACAACCGATGTTAGTGTCACACTGCTTACTTACTAACTTACTACTATACACTTAGCATTTATGTCATTATCAGTAAGTGGTGGGGACAAAGTGTGGATAAAGGCATGTTCCTTAATTTCGTGCTTATACTATATATTAATCTTAATTGTTATAGATCTGGTTAGGTAGGGACGCACATTGCGACAACATGCACCTTCCACACCTACGACTACTACTATATATACACGCACATGAGCTTGAAGGAGACGGCACCCATTATATGCAAAAACATTCTTGTTCTTATGGCGTTTACTTTGAGAAATTCTCCTCTGCTTCTCTGTCTGTTATTTGTATTTGTGGGTCTTAAAGGTGTCGAGCTAAAAAATGACACTGCTCCCAGGCAAAGCAATAATGCCACCTTCGTAACTAATAACTCTACTCAGGGAAAGCCCAACACTAGTTCCGAGAACAAAGTTGTCAAAGGTAGTAGTTGGTATTATAGAGGAAGAGGGGGAGGCAGCGGTGGTGGAGGCGGTGGTGGTGGTGGTGGAGGAGGAGGAGGAGGAGGAATCTGAAAATAAGAAAGATTATAGGATTGGAGAGTATGCAGAATGCATGGCAAGAACACGATGCCAGGGGATGAGATTGGAGTGCCCTCTTCATTGCGGAGGACCTTGTCTTTATGACTGTCACCATATGTGCAAACCTCACTGTTACCGACCCTAAAATCATCGTCGTCCCTTCTACTTTCTTTTAGTTATTCATTTTCCTTCCTTTTCTGTTAATTTCATGCATGCAACTTTTATATGATCGAATCAATATAATAATCATTCTTCTATATTATTGAGTTTGTTTAGGTAACTAGTAGAAAGCCTTGTGTTATTTTCAGCATCCTTATTAGATTGTACTACTAATCATTACTAAAATCATTAATAATCTTTTATACTGCTTGATTCTTTTCCTTCCATTTCATTTCTTCAAAATAGTTGCGAGATGATGATTGAATCTTAGATATACTAGCTATAAATATTCATGAACGTTTGTTGATGGGCTATGTTTGCTGAATTAATCATGGTATAAATAAAACAGTTCCAACAAAAGTTATCAACGCTTTGGAGATGTAGAGAAGACCAAAATTTCAACTTTAACAAGACCATTAATGTATCATGCTTTTTAATTGCAATGGTAAAAGGAAAATATAAATGGTTTTTGTACAGTAATAAATTAGTCATCATATAATACAACTGCAAAGCCTAAACCCCAATAATATACACATGCAAAGCCTTTGCCTTTGCTACTTGTCTGCAAAGCCTAATAAACCCCAATAATATACCTATATACTTACAATGCAATCACATAAATAATGACTCAACAAACTAGACTAACTAAAGTGATGATCCTAATTTTGTCTCTTAGTTCAAGGAGATCAATAGATCAACAATAACTAAGACATACAATCTATCTAACTATATATGTATAGCGGCACTCTAATATGTATGTATATTATAGAAGAGCATTCAAAGTGGTCATATTTTTCTACCATAAAAGTACACGAATCAACTTTTAGATTGTTAATTTAACTAGTTTTAATATTTAAGTTTCTAATTTAGGATTTAGTTAAGATTAAAATTTTATAATTTAGAATTTAAAGTTTAAAATAAATAAAATATTTTAAAAAAAATTAGTTAATATTAACTGAAAAGAATTCATTATCTAATATTAGCCTTTTTAATAATTATGGTGGCTATAACAACTTGGCAAATATAATGTTGACACAGTCTTTATTTAAATTTTGTTTATAACTTTGATCAGATTAAACTTTAATTGAAAAAATTTAAGAATGTTAATTAGAGTAGCGGTAAAAATAAAAAATTTAAAGAATATAGTAGATAGAAGAAAGAAAAAAAATATATGTTTATGAATAGTTGAGAAAATAATTTATTTCTTTGAGAATTCTATTATATTATTTTGTTTAGTATTAAATTACTAAATACAAATTATTAAGAATAATTTAGGGTGTGTTTGGTTAGCGTTGAGGAAAAGAGAAACTCGTTTGAGTGTCTTGAACGCTTTCTTTTTATGTTTAGTAATATTTGTGTATTTTGAATGCAAAAGTGATTTCACCTTGGAGGTTTACGTTAGTTTGTTACTGTTGAAAAATTAGATAAAAATTTATTTTTTTTCTTATCAACTCTATCCTTTGTTTTTTATATAAAATGAATACAAATAATAATCTATGTTTATTATTAAAATTTTGTATTATATGAATTATGACCCCAATAAAAAGGACAAAATAAATAACAAACTAACCATAAATAACAATAAAGTAGTTATAAATAATAAAAATTTATAGTTTAAAATAATGCTAAATTAAAGAATATATTGAGAATACTAAAAAAATTATAGAATATTTTTTTTGTTTCATTATAAAATTTATTATTGTAATTTTTGTTCACTGTTTATTATTCTAATTTGTTAGAATATATATTATTGTTCCTATTGAAAATGATAATTTAAATAAAAAATTAATCATAAATAATAATAAAAACATAGTAAAAAGTTAGAATCCAAAATAATAAACAAAATAAAATTATTGAGAGTACTCATAAAGAATATTAAAATATGTTATTTTATATGTTATTTTTAATTTAATAAATAAATATTAATTTTTATTATAATAGTAAAAAATTATAACTATTTAAATTGATATTTTTTTAGTAATTCTTCATTTAAAAGTAATGTTGAGTAGTGTAATCTAAACAATATTTATTTTACTATAATCCATTTTGATATAAAAATTGCCAAACATAAATTATGTTAACACAAACTTACTTTTCATCAAAATCAAGTATATAAACTCAATTTTATGCAAACTTTTATTTGTAAACTTTAATCCAATACATACTTAATAATAAAAAATTTTGAATTAAAAAAATATATGAGATTAATGTATAGAATTACGCTCAGTTTGGATAAATAGCTTAATTAATCTACTTTTAAAAAAATAGATTAAATAATAAATGACTATATCAAAAGTAGCTTATAAATAAATTATTTTGTGTTTGGTTTTTAGTTCTAAAAGTGTTTATTTTATAGAAATGTGATAAAAAGTAGTAGTATTAGAGAAATCATTTTTTTAATTTCTCTATAAATTCCTAAATAATTTTTTAGAAAGATACAATTTGATTTTGAAAATTAAACTAAACATTAATATTACTACTTTTTATAAGTCAAAAACTCAAAAAAATTACTTTTTGAAACTTTCCAAAGAGGTCCTAAGTCTTGAATAATAATAACTTTAAAAAATACTAAGACTTTAGGAGCTCGTTGGGCAAAAACGACAAATAAGCTTTCTTTTAATGATTTTTTTGTTATTCGACCAAAAAAAGGAGAAAATTTTTCTCTCTATATAATGAGCATTTTCTCTCCGTATATCATTGTATTTTTTGCTGCTGACCATCATCATGAGAGACGATTTTGTTTGTGAAGGACATTCCAAAGCTCGTGAACCTAGAAGGTTTACGGAAAAGGAGAATGATTAGATGCAACGAAATGGAAAGAAAGTCAAAATAGATAGTAGTGATCAAGAGATCACAAGGAAGGAGTCACTTTTCCTTCCCCTTCCCTTCTCCTCCCCCCCGTGAGAAAGGAAGAGACTGGTGATTATAGAGGAGAAAAAAAGGATTCCAAAATCTGAGGATGAAGTAGAAGATATCTCCAAGGGTAAAATGGGCATGAATGGTGAAAGGCAAAAGGAGAAACCCAGGGATGCAAAGAACAACAAAGGCCTAGAGATTAGGATAAAAAAATAGAAATATTTGGTAACTTAAGAAAATTAGCTAAAAATAATCATAATTTATCGTATTTAGTATTTATTAATTATTGTGATAATTAATAAATGTTAAATAAGACAAGTTATTACAATTTTTTTTCTCTCTATGATTACCAATAAAAAAATGTGGAATATATAACTTTGTTATTAATAATGAAGCCACGAAGAACTTGAGTCGATCATTGTCATGACTCCAAGACTCCAAGAGAGTCATTATTGACTTTCAGAGAAATAGACTCCTAACAAATTTAATAGATTCAAATATAAGTTAAATAAAAAAGTTATAAATTTTTTTAATAAATTTATAATTTTTAGAATGAATAGTTAAATATTTTTAACAAAAAATAAAATAAAATAAATAAATATGGTTGGATCTTATCTGTGATATATGAAATATATAACGTCTAAAAATTCAATAAAGAATAACTACTCATGAAGATCATTACTCTTAAATAGAAAAGTTAACATATTCGAGTATTTATTCTTGAAAAATATTTAAAAAAAACAAAGTGATTTTTGCAACTCCGTAATTAAACAATACATCTATAATCCACATGAAACCATATAAATATTATTATCAAAGTAATTTTAATTAAAAAATAGTAGTCGATAGTAATACGTGAATCAATAAAGGAATTTTCAGTACAAAAATCAAATCAAATAATCCATATTTGGACGACTTCACCTCATAAGGATAGCCCTTTTTTCTCTCGTGTATCCATATAGAATAAAAGATATTACGTGTGGCCTACACGTTAGGCTAGCAACGTCCATACTAGTTGAGACCTGAGTCAGATGCATTTAAGTTAATGTCATGACCGCTGTTAACTACAATTTTCCAATACAAGTCTCCCCAACCAATTCAAAACATATAATTCAAAATATAGCAAACTATTTAATCATTTAAATACACAATCTCAAATTAGATCAATCAATACTTTCTCATACAAATCATTTTCAATCGTATTTTTTAAATCATAAAAGATTCCAACGATAGCAAGTATTAATAATTAGTTTTAAAAGTATATAGTCTCATAAAAATATATAGTCTCATGTGCAGATTAAAATAAGTTTAATAAGAATAAATATTTAGTTCTAATAAATTAATTATTCAAGTCAAATTAAAATTCTTTAATAGTAATTTTTGTAAGTATAATTATAAGTTTAAAGCAATGTATATCAAAATAATTATAGATGCAAAGTTAAACAATTATAAATGTAAAATTTACTCACAAATTAGTCCTAAGGGACCAAAGAGACCAAAACCAGAGTGCCGAGTTAAAGGATGAAGATGGTCGATGTATAATGAAATAAAAGAGTACAGAATTTAGACCGGGACAATGGTAAGATGAAGCTTGTGATAGTTTTGGAAAACTTTGACAATAATTTTGGACAAGCAGAAGCACAGTGGTTCTAGCAGTAGCAACGATGGCATCAACCAACTCCAGGCCAGTAGCAACCACCATAGCAACATGGGGCTTCGGCGGACAAAAGGTGAACCAGAAACAGGGACAGAGTTGAGCAAGCGATAGTGGCTCCGGTGGTGGTTTCCGGCGACAACAACGTTGTTTCCCGGTGACTAGAGGCATGACGAGGAGGTCTCCCTCTCCTCCGGCGAGTTCCTTCTCCCCCTCTGCTTGTGTTTGGTCATGTTTCTCTCTCTCTCTCTCTACGAACTCTTTCTCTCCCTTAGGAAGTTAGGGTTAGAGTTTGATTTGGAAAAAAGAGAAGTAAGGGTATTGTACAGATTTTATAAAATTAGACAAAAAAATAGTAACTAGAATCAAATCTACAAAATAAAACTATTTTAGGAACACTATTTATTTATCAACTTACTAATTAGTTTCAAATAAGTACTTAAATTTTAAATTAAAGATTATTTAATTAATTTTTTTAGTTCAAAAAATTAAACTTGGAATCTCAATTATTCTAAATATGCAAAAAGGCCTCATGCTTAAAAAATTTATGTAAGAGTTCTAATTAAACCAAACTTGAATTTTAAATATCTAATTTAATTAATTTTAGTAAAATAATTTTTAAAAAAAATATTAGACAAATAAATAAATCTCAATTAACTTATTATTTAATTTTCAAAACTTCAAGTCTTACAATCATAGTAGGATACCTTGATTGTCAAGCTTCTTGGAAGAAGAATTTTGCTATCTGTCTTGAGCAGAAGGTTATAAGCGATGTGGAAAAAATAAAGAAACGCAGAAGTTATAAATTTAGGGAATGATTTTTTCATTGTGAAATTCTACTCACATGAAGACCTTGACTTTGCATTCATTGGAAGCCTTGGAGGATCTTTGATCATTATCTCTCAATCAGATTCTAGAAGCCTAATTTTAACTTTATGAAAGCCACTATTGATAGCGTAGCTACTTGAGTGAGGCTTCATAGGTTATCCATCGAATACTATGAAAAAATCATCCTTCAGAGAATTGGGAATGTCGTGAAAAAAATTCTAAAGGTTGAGTCTGACACTACCGACAAATGTAGAAAAAATTTTTCCAGGCTTTCTGTAGAGTTAGACCTCACTCAACCTTTAGTATCTCAATAGGTGAAATATGCGATGGAGTACGAGGAGTTACATTACATTTGCTTTTTCTATGGTATGGTTGGTCACGAAAAAGCAAATTGTTCCTAGGAGTAACAAACCGAAGCAAACACAAGCAGGAGCCAAGAAAAGCATTGCTATAGGAGACAAATAGAGGCAAGAACAAGTGGAGGAGGAAGACAAGGGGTAGAGATGGGATTTCTATTAAAAAAATGAGTAAAAAGGTGAAAGAGAAAAAACATTCCTATGGACCGTTGACAGTCGTACCAAAGACAGTTTGTGGTAAAACTGCGAAAAAGCTAATGAGAATGTGGGTAGTAGAGATAATGGAACAGAAAGCAAAAAGAATGTGATTATAGAGGAAGGTACAAAGTTTGGGGTACTGCAAAATATGATTGAAGAGAATCCCAACAATAAGGCAGAGACAAAATGAGACAAAATATGAAAGAAAGTGATGAAGCAAAAACTGAGAAGAAAATCCAGCGTAAAAAATTGATACCCAAAAAGAAACACATTCAGGCAAAGTAGTAGCAGTTCATCACATAGCAGCAGTTAAGCACTACCAAAGCTACAACAGAATAGAACCAATTGTCAAAAAGTTTAGAATAAAATCCCTAAACCAAATATCATATTAGAACAAAAAATAGAAATTTAGAAAGATGTCACATATAAAGATTATCTCATAATTGTGCTTGTCCTCAACTTCGGTGGACCTAGAGGATTTAGTGATGTGCTTTGGAAACTGATAAAGTATCAAAGAGATGGTAAAAGACCCAAAATCAAATTCAGCTACCACAATTTTGATGGTGAAGAAGGTAATATACCTGAAATTCACAACGGTCCAAAATAGAGGAACAGAGAAATAAATAATCAGAGGGAAGAAAGACTTACTAGTGTTTATGAGGGTTTGAGAGAGAGAGAAACCACTGCGCTGAGGGAGTAGGAGGGCCAACGAGGGTTGTGTCGATGGTGCGACAGACAGTGGGCCAACGAGGGTTGCGTTGATGGGCGAGGGTTGAGAAACAGCAATAGGGTTCCACAGAGAGAGGGTCGGGTGCGAGGGTTAGACGAACGGCATGGGTGCAACAGTCATTGGCTTACACAGATAACGATGAAGGCGATGACGGCTAGGTGCGATGAAGATGAACGAGGGTTGAGAAAGGGTTCGACAGAGAGGCTCGGGTGCGAGGGTTAGAGGAAAGGCATGGGTGCGAAGGTCATTGGCTTAGACAGACGAGGATGAAGGCGATGAACAGTCATGGGTGCGATGAAGGCGATGAACGATGAAGATGAGGATGATGTTGTTTCGTTAATGGAGATGTTGTCTGAGGATGATGACGGCGCGGGTCACTTTTAGGGTTTTTTTTGTCACTGGGTCACTTTTAATCAGTTAAAACTAGTGTGATGTTTGAGGGTTAAAATTGAAAACTAAGGAAAAAAAGTTAAGTGTGGAAAAAAATTGGGTGAAAAACTAAATTTTGGGGGAGGGAATTCTATTGGTACGTTTTTTTGTAGGGTGCCAAAATAAACAGAATATGGGCACGCTTTAAAAAGGTGACCATAACTAGCCACACTTTTCAAGCGTGCCGGTTTCACTCTATGGCCACGCTTTTTAAGCGTGACAAAAAAATGGGTGGCCAAATTTTTAATCAGAGGCCACCCACTATAAAAGCGTGCCGATTTCCCTCTATCGCCACGCTTTTTTAGCGTGGCAGTAAAAAAGCGTGGCCAAATTTCAAGTAGGTGGGCACCCTCGTAAAAGCGTGCCAATTTCCCTCTATGGCCACGCTTTTCAAGCGTGGCAAAAAAAAGCGTGGCCAAATCACAAATCAATGGCCACCCTCGCAAAAGCTTGGCCATAGACCACTTTTCGGCACGCTTTAAAAGCGTGGCAAGAAAAAAGTGTGCCGACATGCCTTTTTTCTTGTAGTGTATGATTGTAATCTTTGATTTGTTTGATTCTTTATGTCTATTATTTTGTGTATGAATGTATTTATATGATTGAGGTCATTGTGTCAAATAGCTCACTTACCCAAACAGTCTTACCTTTTATCTACCATTGTTAACCAACTTTGAGCATATACTAAACCCATTTTTTTTTAATTTTAGCACATTACTAGCTTTAAAGTGAAAAACAATAAATGTCCCTTGTTTGGATCTTTGATTAGTTTATGATAGTGAGAGTGTTTATCATTTAATTGTGGGAGAGTTGGGAACATTGGGTAGAGATAAAAGTGTGTTCTTGGTAGTTTTGTTAAAAATTTTCAGAATTGGGTACATACTCATGCATTAATTATATTTAAACCATATGCATTGATACTTTTGTATATATCTTATTAAAAAAAAAAGAGAAAAATAAAAGAAAAAAAATGAGAAAAATAAAAAGAAAAAAATAGAAAAAGAAAAATAAAGAAAAAGAAACGCAATAAGAAGGGGGCAAAATGCCCCAAAGTGAAGTTCAATAATAACCAATGCATATAGGTTGTGATAAAAAAGAGAATGCATGAGTGTATGAAAAAGTGAAGAATGGGTAGTTAGGTTAGCATTTAAATGGTATAGGTTGTCATAGGTTAGGTGGGAAATTTAAGTTAATCAAAGATTCAAATTTCAAGCTCACTTGACCATATGCATCCTTACCTTGACCCTAGCCTTATTACAACCTTATGAGAAGTCCTCATGATATTTGTATGGATGCATGGAATAATTTTTTATTGTTAGATGAAAAATAAATCCTGAAAAACATGACTAGAGGAGAATTGAGTGAATCAACCCTATAGACTTGAGCGATTAGAGCGGACACACATCCGGTGAGGTTCGATCGCTCAGTTACATGTTTTCACCTATGATCATCTCTTTTCTTGCAAGTTGTAAATTGTTTTTAATAACTCAATTCAATTGTGGATTTGAATTGGTTGTTAATACCTTTAGCCGTCATGTTCATATATGTATTCTTGGAGATTGATTTATTTTGACCAAGTAAATGCATGCATTTAGATAGTTTGTTTGCATTGAATAAATGTTGATACCCTTTGTCTCTTTCTTGAGTTTAGCATGAGGACATGCTTAGTTTAAGTGTGGAGAGGTTTGATAAACCTCAATTTTGTGGTTTATCTTGTGTTGAATTTAGGAGATTTTATCAATTTATCCCACATTTATTCAATGAAATAGCATGTTTTGTGAAATTCTCCCTAATTTGTGCTTAAGAGTGACAACATGCTTTTTAGGCATTTAAATTGCTAATTCTAATCAACTTTAATTCCATTCAATGCCTTGATATGTTTGTTGAGTGATTTCAAATTCATAAGGCAAGTATTGGATGGAAGAAGTGAAGAGAAAAACATTTAAAGTGGAGAATTCATGATGAAATGAGCATTTGGAGAATTCAGAGCCACGCGCACGCCTCATCCACGCGTACGCGTGAGAAGGACATTCATGGCCATGCGCACGACGCGTACGAGTGAGGATGAATTTTGGAAATGCACACGCATCGACCACGCACACGCGTGACATTAGGCACGTGACCTCATTGAAGGCAATACGCTAGGGGCGATTTTTAAGCCAACCAGGCCCAAATCCAACTCATTTCTGAGGCTATTTGATGCAGAACTCAAGATGGACAAAGGAGGGGAGCAATTAGATTAGCTTAGGACTATGTAGGGTGGTTTTCTAGAGAGAGAAGCTCCCTTTTCTCTCTAGAATTAGTGTTTTAGGTTAATTTCATCTTAGATTTAGGGTTTAATTTCTTGTTTTCATCTAGCTTTCTTTACAATTTCTTGTTTCTACATCTTTATTTTCTTAGTTTGCATTGTTAATTATCCTTTTATGCCTCTTTTTATGTTGATGAACTTTTATTGATTTTAATTTCCTTTAATGCAATTGATGTCTTTTTATGTTTCTTTGATGTTTGCTTGAGTTCTTGTTGTTATTTTCTTGTATTGGGTTGTTGTAGATTTTATTATTCTTGCAATTTACCATGCTTTCATTTCATGCCTTCCAAGTGTTTGAAAAAATGCTTGGTTGGATGTTAGAATAGCTTTTTGAGCATTCTTGGCTTGGAAAGAGAAATTAGGTGATCTTGAGTCATTAATACCCAATTTAGATTGGTGATCTAGAGTTGTTAGTTAATATTATTCCCATTGACTCTAATCTCTTGCTAATTCAATTAGTAAGTTGATTAGGACTTATAGATTGAGATTCACTAGTCCTATTTGACTTTCTCTCAACATGAAGATAACATTATACCTTCTTCCTATGTTGGAGATGACGAAATAGGATTAGCTCTTGTTAAGTATTGTATCATGATTAATGACTAGGATAGGAAGCCTAAATTCTCAAACCTTGCCATGAATGCCTCTTTTTAGTATTTGCTATCCTTCGTTGTTTGCTTTATTTTATTGTAATTTAAATTCTTGTTTCTTTATCAACCTAACCCGTGAAACTCATAACCAATAATTGAGCACTCGATTGTGATTCCTAGGAAGAACGACCCTGGACTAATACTCAGTTATTTTTATTGGGTTGGACTTCTAACAACCAAAATTAAACTTTGATTGAGTGTTATTTGGTGGTTGGAAACTATACTTCGACGAGATTATTTGTGTGAAATTCCTAACCAACGATAATACTACATCACACATTGTTAAAAATTGTGTACTAAATTGTCTGTTTGAACACATACTTTCTATCTTTGTGAATATTTAATCCAAGCTTTTTATAAATTTCTTTGTAAAAAATAAACTTCTATGAAGCTGTCTATATTGAAATGCTATTAATTTGAATGAATCCAGGTTCAAAAAAATCTAGAAAAACAAGATAAATTGTCAAAAACACCAAATTTCTTTACGAATACACCGTAAACTATTCAAAATACACTGAAAAACATGCATACATATTTTTCTGTAAATTATAACCATGAGATACGAAAACTCTATAATTTGAATTGTTACCCTCCTTAAGTATTGAATTGTTTATGTATTGTATATTTAAAATAAATAAATTCCTTTAGATAGTTGAAGACACTAATTTCAAAATGAACAACATGTCAAAATGAAACAAACGAAGAAAATGTAAAAAAGAGGAGCATGCAGAATGCACAGAAATTGTTTCACAGTACACCAAAATAGTGTCACGCTACACCAGAAAAACTATCCTATGCTACTGAATCTCTGAACTGATAATTCATAACATGTCCATGATAACTTTATGAAATTTGACTGCACCACAAAACCACCATAAAAAAGGTTCAATTGAAAAAAGTAAATCATATATTACCACAACTATTAACATGGACAAACTCAATTTTTTGTATTTAATGAACATCACTTTTACCTTGGTTAGATCTTTCTTTTCTTTTTCTTTGAAACATTTGCAATCTGTTTTTTCAGTGTTTGACCCCAATCTATTTTTCGGACGTCCTCTTGTTCAAATCCATGGAGGGCTTTGAAACTCGTTAATATCTTTCCAACGAAGCATCATGGTGAGATAGCGAATATTTTCCTTTACTTTTGGCTTTGTATTTTTTCATCTCAGCCATAACATTATCGTAAGCATGGTGCAGAATCGTAATCAACTCATCAGATTATGATGCAAATTCACAAATATTTTGTGATTAAAACACCAAATCATCAAATCTCTTGCTTTTTGGCTCCAATGGAGGTTCGTCGTGGCTGCTCTTGATATGTGTGTGTCTCCTCTTTATGTTCTTGCTCCATCGTTCCAATATATATCTTGGTGACACTTTATTTACTTGCTCAAAGCATAACGCGCTCAGAGAATGACTGAACAATATCCCTCTTGACTCAAATAATAACCACTGGCATTTAAATTGAGCTGATATAATGTCATATGTAATTGTAAACTTGTTGAATGTTAAGTTTGAAACCTGTTCCAAAACTTCACATACCGTATAACCTAGAGCGAACTGAGTTGCTCTTGTGATGCAATTCACCTTTCCTCTAAATTGTGCTTAGATTTTCCTAAACTTCACTTGAGCATACACGTGCTAAAATTGAGCTTCATTCTATTGAGAATTTTGTTGCACAAGGTATGACAATATGAAAATATGCAACATCCGATTCTCTCTCTCTGTTCTCTACTTCCTTGGAAATTATCATACTGTTTGACGAATTATATAAGTAAACTGTTGCGCGTAGTAAACTTGTTAAAAAAAGAATGCATGCTCTCACTGCTATGTGTGCTTCTCATCCCGGCCTAGAAGTGGTGATCCAGATAAACTAGAATCCATAAATGACGAGCTTTGTAAAGCTCTGAAAAATTCATAAAAATACTAAGTCAGAACTGAAAATACATCAAAAGACATACAGTTTAACACCTCTATTGGGCACCATTACACCAAAACACATAAAAATATCAGTTAATTCTAATAAAGACACTATTACCTGAAAGCCACTTGTTGTCTCCAACACCGAACTTCATCAAAAAATCATTCTAATTCCTATCAAATACTTCTTTGTAAGAGAGTTCCATACAACATGACTCATCTCGGGTACAATTTTCTCATGTCGCTTGTAGCCATTTAATTTACTTGGGACCTTCTTCATGATATGTCAAATACACCACCGGTGAATACTTGTAGGTATACAAGCCTCAATAACCCTTTGCATCGATGCGCATTAATCGGTAAGAATTTCTTTTGGAACATTGCCTCCCATGCAATGAAGGCAATATTCAAATAACCATTTGAATGATTGAATATCTTCATTTTTCATCAAAGCACATCCCAAAAATGTTGACTAACAGTGATGATTCACCCCAACAAAAGAATCAAAAACGAAATTATGCCTAAATACAACGACACATAATTAAAATAGAAAGATGAAATAGGATAAGTAGAGTTTCACATAACATCTTAAGACACCATCTAATTTAAAAGTTGGAATATTTTTACAAATTACCCTCTCAGCCTAGTTTGCATTAGAGAAAGGAAGAAGTTTCCTATAAGTTCGGTAGCTCAGCATGACTTTCGAACAGATGTATATACAAAAATAGTACTTATAACGTTGGTGAATTCTATGATGTAGAAGGAAGATTCTTTCTATATCTATATATTTTTATTGTCAAAAATAGTGAGTGACAAGTGTCTAGAGAGAGAAGAGTTGAGGACAATGTCTTATCATATTCAGGTAAGTTTCAGTGTGCTTTGTCCCATATTGATTAAGTATGGCAAATGTGATTATGATGATAGGCCTCACTTTAAATGGTTTTTGTAAAATTCTATTAGTTGTGGGTCATGTCATATTTATAAAATAGTTATACTTTTGTTTTGCATTAAAATACGTACTAAATATTTATATACTTTAGACCTATTTTAGTTAAATTCATATACGAAACATAAACAAAATGAAAATACCCCATTTAATTTTATAAAAAAAATACAAAAAATTTATCAACTATCAATTAAGGACTAATGTATAGCCCTTTTTTTCTCATTGAATTTTAAATTGTATTTTTGTGAGTTGCTAAACTTACAAAAAAAAGCTATATGTACTCATCAAAGTAATCCCTCTAAACTCACATGGAATGGACATTCCCCTTTTTTATGAATTAATTTCTTTTATTTACACTAAAAAAAATAAAGTTAACTCCCAAACATTTATTAATAACTACTTATTTTAATATGTATATATAATTATATATTCATATATAAATATATTTAATTATTTTTAAATACTAAACGTATATCGCCTAAACCGTAAACACTTATTTATAAATATTCAACGCTAAATTTTACACTGCATATTCTAAATCTTAAATCGTACATTTTAAATCCTAATCCATAAATCTTAAACTCTAAATTTAAATCCTAAATTGTAAACCATAAACTTTAAACTCTAAATTTTTAACCTTTATTTTTAAATTCTAACGGTAAACGAAACATTCATAAAATTTAAAACCTAAACCATTTTAAATCATGGATCTATTCCTAAATATAATATTATTCTCTGAACCATAAATTCTAATTCCTAAATCTTAAATGTCAATCTTTAATCCAAAAACTTAACATTTATGTTAGCTTTTGTTTAAAATTTTAATTAAAGATTTTTAGAATGACATAAACATTATCTTATTTTAAAGGTAAAGACCAACTAATTTATTAATATTGTCATTGAACTCTAAATCACCTAACCAAGCAACTTACATAGTAACTATTTTTGTATTGATTAATAAAAAAATTCAAAAAAAATTGACAGAAAATATACATTTATCAAGAGGAGGAAAAATTGATTAGGTAACAACTCATTATTTTTATTTTTTTTAATCAGCAGTAATATTCCCTACAACATAATCGATAAACCTACTTATATTAGTCCTTAATTAACAATTGATGAATTTTTGTTTTTTTTTTATAAAATTAAATGGGGACGTTTTTATTTTGCTTATGTTTCGTATATGAATTTAGTTAAAATTAGAATGAGACCCGCGCGATGCGCGGGACGGTAAATTAATAGTAGTATATAATAAATATTCAAAATTGTTATGTTTTATTGAAATAAATTAAATATGTGTAAATTGAAGTTAAATTTAAAAGGTGTTTTATTTTAAATAATTTGTAGTACAAAAGATTTGGATGTTAGAGTTGTATAAAGTAACATTTTTATTTGGTGGTTTGATTTTTGCATTTGTTTTAGTTGAGGGACTTAGTCATCTTATGTGGCGCTTGTCCTCCTTTCTTTTGTTGGTTGTTAGAGTTGGTGCTTTCTTCTTTTTGTCGTAGTTAGGTTCTTGGGAAGACATGTTCTTTATGAATTGTTGATGAGTTTGATGCACTTTCTATTATGTTATTTGGTTCCATCTTTGTATGTATGTTCTTCTTCCGAAGATGTGTCTTGAATTTATATGGTTTTTTTCTCCTTAATCTCTTGATGGGGTGGTGCTTCAATGTCATTATTTTTCTGAAATGTCATTAGATTTAAAGCAGTTGTGCCCAATAAGTTTTTTGCATCGCCATCAAATAGTACAAAAGTTGTTGTAACACTTTGATCTAAAACCTTTAATTGAATTCTGAACCTAAAATAAGTATTGGGTTAACAACTAATAATTTGATGAAAAGTATATTGAGTTACCTTATTGTTGGATATTGTGGTGTTTGATTACATGTGCCACAAATGTAGTTGTTTCTTTTTTTATATATGCTTTCTTCTGACACTTTTTATATTTAACACAGTTCCATCCTAATTTGTCATAAATTTCGTTTATAGTTGCTAAAATTGTGAAGATCTTTTCCTATTCCAATATTCAATTTATGTTATCATTAGGTATATGGTATTTGAGTAAGTATGAATGTATGATGCATGTTGTGTTTTTTTCTGTCATACCCGATCATCAGATTTTCATTGCATGGCCATTAGATCTAATCGTTCTGCTATGAGAGAATGATGCTCTATTGAGTAAGTTTGAGATGTGCAATTCAAAAATAAATTTTTTGTACTAAATTTGATGTTATGTAAAGGAATAATGATAAGAGACTTATATATGTAGTTTAAATGGTATGGAATTTAAATACTTATAACGTAAAATTTATTATGATTAATAATATTATTATGACATTTGTAATATGGATATTTATTACCTTTAGTGAGCTATTTATAAAAAGCAATAAATTAATTGTTACGGTTATAAATTTATTGTATTGTTTATAACGGTAAGACATAATAAATATAGGAATATGAATTCAATGTATTTGAATGTTACAAATTTATTGGATTCTATTTTAGTTTTTTATTTGTATATTTTATTTTTTTGCTGATTTAAAAATAATAGTTGATTTGGCAAGAATTGCGTGGTTGATTCTAAAGTTGTGCCAAATAATAATTATTCTAAAGTTGGCAATGCAATTGACGTAGTCAATGGCCTAAACTTATAGAGTTGCGGTCAACATAATTATTGTAATAATTATATATTTAGATTTGTATCTATGCATAATGTATTTTATATGTATAAATATACGCAACAAAAGCTAAAAGTTAAACATTTTTAGTAAAAAAAAGAAAATAGTTAATTAGTGTTTTGAGGTAAACATGCATGCATGATGCATTTTATATACTATAAATGTATCTAATATGAAAATGTATGTCTAATATCATATATTTTTTGGTTTCGTTTTGATACTTTTTTAATAAATTTATTTTTTTTTAGTTTTCAAATATTCTTTTTAAAATTTATATTGGTAAAATAAAACAGAATTTGTTTTTAATAATAAGTAAAAATTAAAATGATTATTTTTTTTACCAAATATACATAAACTCGAACTCGCGACCAATATGGGAGACTATACTATTTGAGGTATAACACATTGGCAAAAATTAAAATGATTATAATAAACATAATTATAATAATAAAATATAATTTTCATTTTTTAAATTTTTAATTTATAAATTAATTATTGCGGTTATAAATTTATTGTATTGTTTATAATGGTAAGATATAATAAATATAAAAATATGAATTCAATGTATTTGGAGGTTACAAATTTATTGGATTCTATTTTTTAGTTTTTTATTTGTATATTTTATTTTTTTGCTGATTTGGAAATAGTAGTTGATTTGACAAGAATTGAGTGGTTGATTCTAAAGTTGTGTCAAGTAAGCAATATTACTGACATGGCATTAGTAGGAGGAAAGAAAAGTCTCAAAAGTAATGTGTGGTGCATGCTTATGTATCTATTTTTATATATTAAGAATAGATGAGTCTAAATATATGAATACTTAGTATGTATTTTAATGTAAATAAAAAATATAACCATTTTGTGAATATGATATGATTCAAAATGGATAGTATTTTATAAAAAAAACCATTTAAACTGAAGCTCATTATTATAATCACATTTGTCATATTTAATCAATAAATCTCTTCACGTACTTCAGGAAACAAAATATACTGAAACTTACTTGAACATTATGAAACATTGTCCTCAACTCTTCTTTTTCTAGACACTTATCACTTATTACTCTTGACAACAAAAATATATAGGTATGGAAAGAATCTTCCTTTTACATCATAGAATTTACCTACAACGTTAGTCAAAATGAAAAAGGTTACGCACATGCAGTCGACTTCATATGAAGTTGTTTTTGGATGGATGACACATGTTACCATTTGGTTTAAAAAAAAAACGATTTATTTTATATAAATGATTTAATTAAAAAATCATTGATGTAACTATGATGTTAGATTTTTTATCATATTTTATTTTAAAAATAAATTGACTAATTTAAATTGAGAAATTGTAGTTAATTATTTACTATATAATTTTTTTAACCAAAATTATAATTAAAAATCATTAAAAAAACAAAATTATCTAGTATATTAGACCATCTCAATGTTAATTAGGTTTTTTTCTATTATAAAATATAAAAAAAATTTATTCTCAACAAAAAAAATCATGTTATTTTTTAGGATTTAATTTTTTTATTGTGTTTTTATAAAGTTTTCACAAAATTCACCTATCACATTAACTAAACTTATTTATTTAACATGATTAACATGGTTTTTTTTTTTGAAAATTAATTTTTTTATATTTCATAATAGGAAAAAAAACTTGATTAACATTGAACTGATCCAATATACTAGATAATTTTATTTTTTTAATGATTTTTAATTATAATTTTGGTTAAAAAATTATATAGTAAATAATTAACTACAATTTCTCAATTTAAATTAGTCAATTTGTTTTTAAAATAAAATACGAAAAAAAATCTAACATCATAACTATATCGATTGGTTTTTTAATTAAATCATTTGTATAAAATAAACTAATTTTTTTAAACAAAATAATAACACGTATCATTCATCTAAAAATAATTTCATGCGAAGAGCAGGTGAGTTTCCACCTACATAGATATATGAAAAAGTTCACACGTATAACACTTTAGAGAAAGTTGTAATTGGACAATTTTAAAATTCATTCATTTTATTTAAATAACTTGTCCTTTTAATTGTTATATATATTTATTTTTTTATAAATCTTACTAGAAATAAACTTAATATATAAATTAAAAAATTGAAATAATAAGAATATATTTATTTAAAAATTTTAATTTAAAAATAATATAAGTGTATTTATTTATTAGTTAATAAATAACAACCATTGTTTTTTTTAAATCGAATAAATATAATTAATCATATGAGTATAATAATACGAATACATACAATTTTATAAATTATTAATTTAAATTATATCTATTTAAATTTTAAATTACAAAATAATACAAATTTTATAATTTAAATTATAATTATTTAAATGAAATTAAATTGATTAAAAAATAAAAATATACTAATACAATTCAAGTCGTATTAAAATGTAAACAAGTTTGTTGAGTTTATAAACAAACTTTACATAAATAAATAAGTTTAGTGAATGTGATAGGTGAATTTTATGCAAACTTT
The DNA here is from genome assembly GCF_000817695.3 of Arachis duranensis. Taxonomy (NCBI): domain Eukaryota; kingdom Viridiplantae; phylum Streptophyta; class Magnoliopsida; order Fabales; family Fabaceae; genus Arachis; species Arachis duranensis. Next base: position 1,735,215 of record NC_029779.3, on the reverse strand, counting down.
ATAAAAATACATTAAAAAAATTATATCCTAAAAAATAACATAATTTTTGTTTGAGAATTATTTTTTTATATTTTATAATAGAAATAAAAAATCTGATTAATATTGAGCTGTTCCAATATACTAAGTAATCTTATTTTTTAATGATTTTAATTATAATTTTAGTTAAAAAAAATTATATAGTAAATAATTAACTACAATTTTTTAAATTAAATTAGTCAATTTGTTTTTAAAATAAAATAGGATAAAAAATTTAACATCATAATTATATGAATTGATTTCACAAAGAAATCATTTATACAAAATAAACTGGTTTTTTTAAAATCAAATGATAATATCTGATATCCATCTAAAAATAACTTTATGTGAAAAGTGAATTTCCACCTTACATAAAACATTTTTATTCTTAAAAAGTTAAATTTTATCTAGCATGCCGACACACACCACTCACCCTGTCTGTCTTTGTTTCGTTTGTTTTTCCTCTTCAAATCTATTTTTTCACTGCTCATCTTTGCATTATAAAACAGTCACTGCATACTTTACGAGAATCTCAACTGCGAGTGGGGCCAGTTGATACAAGAGACTAGTTATGTCTCAAGATCCGCTTTAGCATAAACCCCAAAATGTGCATCTAGAATTCAACTAATAAATATCACCACATACTCTAAGTTAATCAGCTGCAAAAAAAATATCAGACTCTACTTACTAGCTGCATACAAGCAGTAATAGATAACATTTCATGACTAAGCGCATAAATTACACAAAGAAATTAATAACAACAATAATAACACAATTATTTTAAGTATCACCCAGTACAACAAGTGACAATAGGCAAATAATAATGCAACCAGAGAACAGAGGAACCAGTGCAGAAATGAACAATCAGATTCATCAAGGGATACTCAGATACTCCCCAATCCCATTGTTACTATCACTTCAAACATTGGATACATTTATAAGTCGGTGTATTATGATACAAATTGTATCCGAATACAAAGTTATAAATATACGGCTTCTTCAAAATGACAGATATCTTGAAATGGAGAGTGTAAGCATTATTAAGCTAGGCCATGCCATCTTCAGTGGTGGGAATGGAAGGCGAAAGCGAATTGCGCGACTCATCAAAATCCTCCACAAGAGGCGATTGTTCCACCCTGATATCCTCAATCATCTTCACAACTTCCAACGTAGTTGGCCTCTTCTCAGGCTCCAATTCCGTACAAACCAACCCCACATTCATCATGGCGAGAAGCTCATCCTCAATGTTCTTGTACCTCAGCAGTTCCTGATCAAACACCTCCGCGTTCCACTCCTCACTATCCTTCACAAGGGAACGAACCCATTTGGGAAGATCCAAGTGTGGTTCCTCCAACTCCGTCCGAGGTCGCGGCATGGAAGGATGCTGATGAGACGGTGCTTTGCCAGTTAGAACCTCCAAGATCAAGACGCCGAAGCTGTAGACATCGGCTTGCTGGGAAAGTTTCTTGTGTTCTGATTGCTCCGGTGCTTTGTAACCGCCCAACTTGGCTATGGCGTGGACGGGATTAAGGAGGAGGAAGAGGCCGAAGTCGGAGATGCATGCAGCGCCGTTCTTGTCGAGAAGGACGTTGGAAGATTTGATGTTGCCGTGAGGGATCTTGGCAGCACTGTACTCTGCATGAATGCGAGCTAGTCCTCTGGCTGCTCCTAACACCAGGCTTATTCTTGTCGTCCAATCTAATGGGATTCTTCCTGCTCCACGGTTCCCTGTCCATATACACCATTACCATGTTGAACAAATTTAAAATAAGCTAACATAACTAAAACTAAACCCAACTAACCATGAAGAAGTGTATGCAAGCTTCCATTGGGAAGATAATCATAGACAAGAAGCTTTTCTTCCTTGGCATAGTAAAACGCTATGAGCCTCGCAATGTTTGGGTGCTTCATCTTCCCCACAACATCCATGTACTGCTCAAACTCGCTCCTCTCACAAGGGTTCGCATCCTTCAGCCTCTTCACCGCCACCGTGCACCCGTCATCCAGCACCGCCCTATACACAGTCCCCAAGCTCCCCTTCCCGAGCATCTCTGCCGATGCGCGAAGCAGATCCTCCAGCTCAAACTGGCTTCTCCTGTCGAAGAACACCAGCCTGCTCCGCTCAGTGTCCACCGTTCCATCACTGTCCCTTTCTGCCCCGCTGCCACTAGCGTACACCCCGTAGCTGCTCTCACTCTTCCTCTTGCCGCTTTCACTCCCAACCTATATACATTGCATAAATACGAATACAAGTATTAAATAACACACAAATATCGCAATTTTAAGAAATTTAAAATCAACAATGTTACTGTATCAGCACAAATTTTTGTTTTAGGCCAAATAACATACACAAATTATTGTTTTCAGTCAATAATCAGTCCACAAATTTATTGATATAGAAAGAAAAGTCTAAATACATCCGTAAAATAGTAGTATAAATAAAAAATTAACGGCATCGAGCTTTTCTCATTTGAAATGGGAGAAAATTAGAAACCGATTTTTAAAATCACAGTATGACGCACATGTATGTATAATTGAATATGTATACAATACGCATGCAGTAGTGTATGCGAGTAAAAATGAAGTTTTGTGTAGGACAGCCCCACCATTGAGTTTGAGGTTCTCCCACCGGTGCAGCAGTGCGCCACGGTGAAAGAGACAACCACAAGAAACACCACGCAAACCGCCACTACAATTGCCACGATCACCCCCGGACTTAAACCTTTCCGTGATGGTGGGTTCTTCGGAACTGCGACTACGCTACTCGTTTTCGGTATGACGCTCGGGTTTGAAGGACCAGTTTTGTTATCAGAAGAGGACGAAGGAGAAGGAGTCTCGGTGGAGGAACATTTTGGCAGTGGTGAATCACCACAAAGTGCGCCATTCCCAGCGAAGCTTGCAATACCAAACCTGTTGAGCATGGAATTCGGTAAGTGTCCGACGAGTTCGTTATTGGTTATGTTGAGCTCCTTGAGGTTAACGAGGGAAGAAGAGAAATCGGGGACTTCGCCGGAAAGAGCGTTGTTCTGGAGGCGGAGCGTGAGGAGGTGAGTTAAACTTGAAATTTCCTTGGGAACCGGTCCTCGGAGGTTGTTATCGGAGATGTCAAGCCTCACGAGGAGCCTGAGGGAGGAAATCTCCAGAGGAACCTCGCCGGAAAAGTCGTTTCCGGAGAGATAGAGGAGTTCGAGGTCGGTGCAGTTGCAAAGAGTGGAAACGGTGCCGTTTAGGCGATTGTCGTGGAGATCAAGGAATCGGAGGTAGGAAAGTAATGAAAGGGAATGGATGGGGCCTCGGAGATTGAGGGAAGGGAGGGAGAGTGCCACCACTCTGCCGTTTGGGGAGCACTCGACGCCGCGCCAAGTGGAGGCCGCGGCGCAAGCATCGGCGCCTGTCCAGTTTGTTAGGAGAGAGGCGTGTGCGTCGGTTTGGAGGCGGAATTGGGTGAGTGCGTGTGTATCATTTTGTGGTGCACTCTCACATTTGAAGCACATAAACGCCAATGCCAAAGTAAGAATAAGAAGAGGAACCTTGTCCATGATATGGTGTGGGGGAGGAAGTGTGAGAAGGGAGCAAAGGATTAGTGTGTTTTTTGAAATTAAAAGGTGGGGAATAAGGTTCTTGATTGGTGACTGGTGACTGGTGACAGTAAAGGTCAAAGATCATGGAAAAGAGGGAGGGGAGGAGGAACCCGTATTAAAAGAGAATTAATTAAGACAAAATAAAAAAGAAAAAGTCTAGCATTTTATTGAATTTTGGCCAACATGTAACCAGCAGAGGAAGGTGAGTCATTGGATGAAATCTCACACCAATTTCACACCATCAAATCATCATTGATGACTAGTTGATGGATAACAATCACAAAAATTGCTGGTCCCCTAGCATTGCATATTAATTACCTAAATTTTTTTATAATTTGGAACAGCAATCATATTTGCAAAAAAAAAGAAAGAAATTATTTTTAAGATAGAAATAAAAATAATATTTTAGTTGAATATTAATATTTGAAGTGTATTATTATGAATGTGTAGAAAATGTGTCCAACACACATTTTACGTGTTGGCTAGAATGTTGACATTTTGTAGGATAAGGGTGAGTGTTGGACACGTTTTATCATTCTGGTAACATACAAGGTATATATTGGACACACGTTAATATTCGGGCAAACTTAGACATGTTTTTTCACATTCATAATACCGTTATACATTTTAAATATCAATCTTTAACCAAAATACTATTTTTATTTCTATATTAAAAACAATTTTTAGAAAAACGTGGTATGATTTTTTTTTTTAATTGAAAATGTGGCATGATTGGAGAGAATGTGCGTTGATTGAGAGAAAAAGGTACTTCCTGTGCTATCAAAAGTAATTCACTCCTTTTAAAAAAGAAAATTTTGAATATTCAATGTGGTAAAAATTCCTTTTTTAATAATAAAAAATGTAAGATAAATTAGTTTATACAATGATACAAAAAAAAGACAATATTATAATAGAAGATCGGATTATAGTTTATGTAATTTTTAGTGTTCTAAGTACTTTTATTATTAAAAAAAAATTAACAGGTTGAATTTAAGTGTGATATATACTTTAATCTAGTTATGATGCAATTGGTGTCTGAATTGAGACAATTCGTTTTCCGTTTTGTGTGCAAATGAGGTTGTTGTAATGTAATTATATTTTGTGTAAGGTAATTGAGACTGAGGCAATGTGATATGATTAAAGGTGGAATAATATGGAAAGAGGATGGTTGGTTTGTATGATTACTGTTGGCCACTCTCTCCTCAAGAATATTGAGTATGAGTGACGAGATTTTAGTCATTTTACCTTTTCTTTGCTTCTCCTGTTCTGCCAAAGTTGGAAAAAGAAATGTTGTGATTATTGATTCTAGGATTCTAGTTCCCATATGATCTTTCCATCTACCATGTTAGAATATTACAGGAGGAACTTAGATAACACATTGCAGAGGTTACACAGTAAAAAAGAAAGATTAATAGGATCAATTAGGTGGAGTGAAAAACTACACCAAAAATAGATTTAAATAATTGGATTTTAATAAATTATAATGCAGTAGTAATCTTACATTATTGTCTTTTGGTTGTGACAAAGTGTGCTGCATTATTGTGGCGTAATATGTGATCAGATTAGACCTACTAAAAGTTACTTAACAATAACCAACCAACGCCCCCACAATAGGTTGCCACTGGCCACTGCTATGCATTATGTATATTTGAAACTGATTTCGACACCAAGTGTATTATGTGTAATATAGTGTAAACTGTGATGTTAACTTATACTTCATTAGTTTATTTATCATCATAAGTAAATAAAGTGAATTCATAATAAACAAGGTATGAGTGAAAACAGTATTAATATTGCGTATTTACTGCTAACTACTTTCTTTCCATACAGGAAGGGGATTTTACTCTTGTTCTAAGTTCTAACCGACAATTCCATGTCGCTTCTTCATTCCCGCATTTGTTAAGACAGGTCTTGTATAAAAGGATATTCTACTAATCCACTCGGCCTTCTACGAATTTATTTGTCTATAATATAATAGAAAAATATAGGTCACCAACTCTAAGTATAGCTAATTTGAACTTTTATCAAAATTTAATTTTGCAATAAAAAAGATTAAGATTAAGTTCAAAAATTTAACAATTTTTCTCGAGCGCCCTCAAGGTACATCTCCCCTTGCACGCCACTACGTATGTGAGATATATTTTTAAAATATGTGAAAAGTTATTTTAAAGAGTCACATCTCTTCATAAAGTTGTGACTTATTCAAAAGTTATGACTGTTAAAAGATTGTAACTATTTAAAAAGTTGAAAGGTTATAACTATTTGAAAAGTTGTATCTATTGAGTACGTAGCGCTTGTTGCATGTACTTCGTATCTATAAATTTCCCTCATTTCATTATTGCTGAATAATCCATCTCAATACTTTTTTTATGTGCAAAATAAAGAATATAGAATATTATTTTGTAAGTTATCATTTATTGTAAGGTTTGACTGTGTGAGTGCATAAACAGTGTGAGTGCATAAACAAGTCAAGTGTTCTTCATTGTATCCTATAGAAAATTCGCCAGTAACCCATTTTGCACACCATTGTTCATTAGTGGGGGCAAATTAAGCCTAAAGGAAAGTGTGTATAACACACGCCTTGAAGAATTGCGCATATTTGATTCGCTAACCCCTTCTCTCATAACTCACGATCTTTAGGCTTAGTTATTCACCAATAAAACAAAAATGACCTGATAAAGAAATAAAAGATAAACAAGAAGATAAGGATTCAAACCGAATAAAAAAAGAATACATTGAAATTGAAATAAAAATAAAAAGGATAGATTGAAATTGAGTACAAAGAGAATCAATCTACTTTCTACCAAATTTCTTGACGCAACAAGAAAGGGACTCCTCAACCTAACTTGCCAAGGCCATAGTTTGGGAATTGAATCGAAAGGACTCCTCAACCTTCTACCCAATTTCCCGATGTAACAAAAGAGTGACTCCTCAACCTCAATTATCCACACCATGGTTTCATCACGAAACCAAAAAAAGGGGTTTAACCTCTAAATCATTCTATACTACGACTATAATAGCTAAGGAGGTATTTATAACCTCTTATTAGGTTAAAACAAAGAAAACCCTAAAGCCCAAAAACATAAGGTCCAATCTAGTAATTAGATAAATAAAATCATAATACATCAAATAAAATTAAGACATTCTAAAAATATAAACTAATATCTTCTAAATAACACTTGAACTCTTCATATCACGAACATTTGAAGCACGTATCATTCTCCTCTTCAAAAAAAATTTCGTCCTCAAATCTTGCAGGTGAAAAAAAAATAGTATATGAAAAGGACAATACTTACAAGGAAGATAATTTCTATTTTTTATTTTTTTCTTTCTTTTTGTATTTTTTTTTGAACTGTATGCTTTTTTTTAACAATAAAATCAACAATAATAAAACGCAAACAGAAAATAAGAACATAAGAATATAAAGAAAGACACGACAGACACTGGATTCTTTTATTATAATAAAAGAAAAACAAATATAGATTAATAAGAATTAATCTAATACCTGAACTCTCATACCAAATGAAACTAACACTAAGAATTTCTTTAGGTTGGATTCTTCAAATTTTTTCATGCAACAAACAAAGAAAATCACTCACCTCACTTGATCACACATAAAAAAAAAGGTACATATTATGAGAAGATGTAACAATTTATGGTAACTTGACGTTCTTCTGATTCTAATTCTATCAGGAGCAAAGTTTGGGGATAAAACAAAATTCAAAGTTGCAGATTTTAAGAAGAATCTTATAAATCAACATAAGAAGATTTCTTCTAATTCTATCTTTAATTCTTCTTCAAAGTTAGTGATAAAAGAATTTATTGAGTATATTATAGATGAAGATGTGTACCCGAACCAGTAGTGCAGAATTGTTCAAACGGGTCTTTGTGATGTGAAAAATTTGAAAAACAAGAGAGAAAAGAATTTGAGAGGAAAATAAACTGAGAAAGAGAGTGAGTGTTTAAGTGAAAAAATCAATGTTTGAGTGAAAGCGAAAGTTTTGAGAGAAAAAAAGAGAATAGTGAAAGAGAGGAGTCAATGAGAGAAAAAAACTGAGACTAATAAATACACATGTGAGAAAGATCTAAAAATTTCTAGCTTAGACAATAGTGTATTAGTATCATTGAATTCCAAAGAGTTTTTAATTTCTCATATATCTAACCGTGAATTGCCTAGTATTTTTATGTCAACTTTTAAAGGTTTTGAAAATTCACTAGAAAGGTAACTAATTCAAAACTTTGGTGAGCAGTTACATAAAACATGTCTCAAATTTTCAACATATGACAAGGTATTGTATATTTTGTATTTGATAGCTCAAGGGATCTTGAACAAAAGGCATGCAAGGTGGACTAAGTTGCTGGATTATTTTTCATATGTGATAAAACAAGGTAATGAGACTGTGATTGCTAATAAGTTGTCCGTAATGTATGATTTAATCACAACTCTTACTCCTAAATTCTTAGTGCTTGATTAAATGAAGAATTTTTGTACAACTAAATCTAATTTTTCACTACAATAGAAACGGAAGTTAGCGGCGACAAATTTGGGGCAATTTGAAAAAATGCCGCTATCTGATAATTTTGGGCAGTTACTGCAGTGGTTTAATTCCCCAGCCACCATATCGTTCAATTTATGGCAGATTTAGAACAAACTGCTGAAATTATCATCTGTTCTATTCTAGGCTAAAAAATTTGGATATGGAAGTAGGAGGAGTGTTATACCTTAACGTGATAATTTTTGGTTTTTTTTTAAACTATGGGAGGTACACAAATCGGACTCTCTGATTTGTGTTTAAAAAATTTTAAAAATTTGGGGTACACAAATCAGACCCACTGATTTATATTTAAAAAATTAAAAAAATTTAGAGTACACAAGTGGACCAGCTGAGTAAAAGAGTCACTGAAACTCCTTCTAGTACTATCCCAAGCAATACAAAAGAGAATCCAGAAAGAGAGTGCAAGGCCAGAACCTTACTTGGTGTGGCCGAACCTAGAGAGGAGAAGGAGGACGTGAATCCCAGTGAGGAAGACCTCATGGGATGTCCTCTGGACAAAAAGGAGTTCCCATTTGAGGAACCTAAGGAATCTGAGGCTCATCTAGAGACCATAGAGATTCCATTGAACCTACTTCTACCATTCATGAGCTCTGATGACTATTCCTCCTCTGAAGAGGATGAAGATATTACTGAAGAGCAAGTTGCTAAGTACCTTGGAGCAATCATGAAGCTGAATGCCAAGTTATTTGGTAATGAGACTTGGGAGGATGAACCCCCCTTGCTCACCAATGAACTGAATAACTTGATTAGGCAGACATTACCTCAAAAGAAAGAGGATCCCAGAAGGTTCTTAATGCCTTATACCATAGGCACCATGACCTTTGAGAAGGCTCTGTGTGACCTGGGGTCAGGCATAAACCTCATGCCAATCTCTGTCATGGAGAAACTGCGAATCTTTGAGGTTCAAGCTGCAAGAATCTCATTAGAGATGGCAGACAAATCCATGAAAAAGGCTTATAAACTAGTAGAGGACGTGCTAGTGAAGGTTGAAGGCCTTTACGTGCCTGCTGATTTCATAATCCTAGACATTGGGAAGGATAAGGATGAATCCATCATCCTTGGTAGACCTTTCCTAGCCACAACAAAAGCTGTGATTGATGTTGACAGAGGAGAGTTGGTCCTTCAATTGAATGAGGACTACCTTGTATTCAAGACTCAAGGATCTCCCTCTACAACCATGGAGAGGAAGCATGAAAAGCTTCTCTCAACACAGAGTCAAACAAAGCCCCCACATTCAAACTCTAAGTTTGGTATTGGGAAGCCACAACCAAACTCTAAGTTCGGTGTTGAGAGGCCACAACCAAACTCTAAGTTTGATGTTGGGAGGCCCCAACCAAGCTCTAAATATCTATGAGGCTCCATGAGAGCCCACTGTCAAGCTATTGACATTAAAGAAGCGCTTATTGGGAGGCAACCCAATTTTTATTTATCTATGTTATTTCATGTTTTCTTTAGGTTGATGATCATGTGGAGTCACAAAAACAACTACAAAAATTAAAAAAAAATTCAAAAACAGCATTAAAAATAGCACACCCTGGAGGAGGAACTTATTGGCGTTTAAACGCCAGTAAGAGTAGCAGAATGGGCGTTAAACGCCTAGTCTGGCACCATTCTGGGCGTTTAACGCCAGAAATGGGCACCAGACTGGCGTTTAACGCCAGAAACAAGCAACAGCTTAGCGTTAAACGCCAGGAATGGTATAAAATCTGGCGTTTAACGCTAGAAACAAGCAGCAATCTGGCGTTAAACACCAGGATTGCACAATAAGGGCGTTTTCCACGCCTAAAAGGAGCAGGGATGAGAAATCCTTGACCCCTCAGGATCTGTGGACCCCACAGGATCCCCACCTACCCTACCTCTCTCTCTCTCTCCCCCTCTCTCATCTCTATAACACTCCACCCAAAACACCACTCACCAATCAAATCCTATCCTCTTCCCTATATTCTCTTCACTAATCATCTCTATATCTCTTCCCCAAAAACCCCACCTACCTCACTTTCAAATTCAAATACTTTTCCCTCCCAAACCCACCCAATTCCATTTGGCCACTCTCCCTCTCTTTCCTTATAAATACCTCTTTTCACTCCTTCATTTTCACACATCACAAACACTTTTCTACCCCCTTGCCCGAACCTATATCTCCCTCTATCTCCTCCATTTTCTTCTTCTCTCCCTTCTTTCTTTCTTTTTTTGCTCGAGGACCTTCTTCTCCCCCTTCTTTCTTTCTTCTTTTGCTCGAGGACGAGCAAAACTTTTAAGTTTGGTGTGGTAAAAGCATTGCTTTTTATTTTTCCATAACCATTTATGGCACCTAAGGTCGGAGAAACCTCTAGAAAGAGAAAAGGGAAGGCAAAAGCTTCCACCTCTGAGTCATGGGAGATGGAGAGATTCATCTCAAAGGTCCATCAAGACCACTTCTATAAAGTTGTGGCCAAGAAGAAGGTGATCCCTGAGGTCCCTTTCATGCTCAAGAACAATGAGTATCCAGAGATCCGACATGAAATTCGAAGAAGAGATTGGGAAGTTCTCACCAACCCCATTCAACAAGTCGGAATCTTAATGGTTCAAGAGTTCTATGCCAATGCATGGATCACTAGGAACTATGTTCAAAGTATGAACCTGAATCCAAAGAATTGGCTTACAATGGTTCGTGAGAAATACTTAGATTTCAGTCCAGAAAATGTAAGGTTGGTGTTCCACTTGCCAATGATGCAAGAAAATGCACGCCCCTACACTAGAAGGGTCAACTTTGATCAAAGGTTGGACCAAGTCCTCATGGACATATGTGTGGAAAGAGCTCAATGGAAAAGAGACTCAAGAGGCAATCCGGTTCAATTGAGAAGACCAGACCTTAAGCCTGTGACTAGATGATGGTTGGAGTTTATCCAACGCTCCATCATTCCTACTAGCAACCGATCTGAAGTGACTGTGGATCGAGTCATCATGATCCATAGTATCATGATTGGGGAGGAAGTGGAAGTTCATGAGATCATACCTCTAGAACTCTACAAGGTGGCTGACAAGTCCTCCACTTTGGCAAGGTTAGCCTTTCCTCATCTCATTTGTCACCTATGCAATTTGGCTGGGATTGACATAGAAGGAGACATCCTCATTGAAGAGGACAAGCCCATCACCAAGAAAAGGATGGAGCAAACAAGAGAGCCTACTCATGGATCTCAACAAGAGCATGAGGAAATTCCTCATCAAGAAAATCCCTAAGATGCCTCAAGAGATGCATTTTCCTCCACACAACTATTGGGAGCAACTCAACACCTCTTTGGAAGGCTTGAGTTACAACATGGACCAACTAAGGGTGGAGCACCAAGAGCACTCCATCATTCTCCATGAAATTAGAGAAGATCAAAGAGCTATGAGGGAGGAGCAACAAAGGCAAGGAAGAGACATAGAGGAGCTCAAATACTCCATAGGATCTTCAAAGAAGAAGAACTAGCCGCCATCACTAAGGTGGACCCGTTCTTTGATTCCCTTGTTCTTATTTTTCTGTTTTTCGAATTTGATGCTTTATGTTTGTCTATGTTTATGTCTTCATTACATGATCATTAGTGTCTAGTGTCTATGCCTTAAAGCTATGAATAATTCCATAAATCCTTCACCTCTCTTAAATGAAAAATGTGCTTAATTACAAAAGAACAAGAAGTACTTGGATTTCAAATTTTATCTTGAAATTAGTTTAATTATTTTGATGTGGTGGCAATACTTTTTATTCTCTGAATGAATGCTTGAACAGTGCATGTTCTTGATAGTGAAGTTTATGAATGTTAAAATTGTTGGCTCTTGAAAGAATGATGAACAAAGAGAAATGTTATTGATAATCTGAAAAATCATGAAATTGATTCTTGAAGCAAGAAAAAGCAGTGAATGACAAGGCTTGCGAAAAAAAAGGGGCAAAAATGAAAAAGAAATAAAAAAGAAAAGGCAAGAGCAAAAAGCCAATAGCCCTTTAAACCAAAAGGCAAGGGTAAAAAGGATCCAAGGCTTTGAGCATTAATGGATAGGAGGGCCCAAGGAAATAAAATCAAGGCCTAAGCGGCTAAATCAAGCTGTCCCTAACCATGTGCTTGTGACATGAAGGTCCAAGTGAAAAGCTTGAGATTGAGTGGTTAAAGTCGTGATCCAAAGCAAAAGAGTGTGCTTAAGAACTCTGGACACCTCTAATTGGAGACTTTAGCAAAGCTGAGTCACAATCTGAAAATGTTTACCCAGTTATGTGTCTATGGCATTTATGTATCCAGTGGTAATACTGGAAAACAAAGTGCTTAGGGCCATGGCCAAGACTCATAAAGTAGCTGTGTTCAAGAATCAACATACTGAACTAGGAGAATCAATAACACTATCTTAATTCTGAGTTCTTATAGATGCCAATCATTCTAAACTTCAAAGGAAAAAGTGAGATGCCAAAACTGTTCAGAAGCGAAAAGCTACTAGCCCCGCTCATCTAATTGGGACTAAGTTTCATTGATATTGTGACATTCATTGTATATTTTCTTCTTTTTATCCTATTTTGTTTTCAGTTGCTTGGGGACAAGCAACAATTTAAGTTTGGTGTTGTGATGGGCGGATAATTTATATGCTTTTTGGCATTGTTTTTAGGTAGTTTTTAGTATAATTTAGTTACTTTTAGTATATTTTTATTAGTTTTTATGCAAAAATCATATTTCTGGACTTTACTATGAGTTTGTGTGTTTTTCTACGATTTTAGGTATTTTCTGGCTGAAAATTGAGGGACCTGAGCAAAAATCTGATTCATAGGCTGAAAAAGGACTGCTGATGCTGTTGGATTCTGACCTCCCTGCACTCGAAATGAAATTTTTGGAGCTACTAAAATCCAAATGGCGCGCTCTCAATTGTGTTGGAAAGTAGACATCCAGGGCTTTCCAGCAATATATAATAGTTCATACTTTGCTCGAGTTTTGATGATGCAAATTGGCGTTTAAACGCCAACTTCTTGCTCTATTCTGGCGTTTAACGCCAGAAACAAGTTACAAGCTAGAGTTAAACGCCCAAAACAGGCTGCAAACTGGCATTTAACTCCAAGAAAATCTCTACACGTGAAAGCTTCAATGCTCAGCCCAAGCACATACCAAGTGGGCCTGGAAGTAGATTTCTGCATCATTTACTTATTTCTGTAAACCCTAGTAACTAGTCTAGTATAAATAGAACCTTTTACTATTGTATTAGACATGCTGGGATCTTTGATCAGTTTTATGCTATCTTAGACATTGGGGCTGGCCTCACGGCAATGCCTGGACCATCATCACTTATGTATTTTCAACGGTGGAGTTTCTACATACCATAGATTAAGGTGTGGAGCTCTGCTGTTCCTCGAGTATTAATGCAATTACTACTGTTTTCTATTCAATTCATGCTTATTCCTGTTCTAAGATATCCATTCGCACTCAAGAACATGATGAATGTGATGATTATGTGACGCTCATCATCATTCTCAACCTATGAACGCGTGCCTGACAAACACTTCCGTTCTACATGCAAGCGAGCTTGAATGCATATCTCTTAGCCTTCTGGTTCACGATCAGAGTCTTCGTGGTATAAGTTAGAATCAATTGGCAGCATTCTTGAGATTCAGAAAGTCTAAACCTTGTCTGTGGTATTCTGAGTAGGATCTGGGATGGGATGACTGTGACAAGTTTCAAACTCGCAAGTGTTGGGCGTGGTGACAGAAAGGAGTAAGAATGCTGCCAGATTGAAGGAGTATGAAGGATTGGATGAAGGCAGTAGGAAAGCAGAGATTCAGAAGGAACAACGCATCTCCATATGCTTATCTGAAATTCCCACCAATAAATTACACAAGTATCTCTATCTTTATTTTATCTTTATTTATCTTTTAATTATCAAAACTCTATAACCATTTGAATTCGCCTGACTGAGATTTACAAGATGACCATAGCTTGCTTCAAGCCGACAATCTCCATGGGATCGACCTTTACTCACGTAAGGTTTATTACTTGGACGACCCAGTGCACTTGCTGGTTAGTTGTGTGAAGTTGTGAAAAAAAGTTGAGATTACAATTGTGCATACCAAGTTGTTGGCGCCATTGGGATCACAATTTTGTGCACCAGTATGCGAGACTATGGCATGCATACGCATGACCCCTCTGTTTTGTTGAAATTGTTTCTTTTACATATTAATCGTTCCTTAGCTTACTAATCTTTTCTAATCACTATTTAAGTTTCATAACTAATGATTAGGCTTTGAGTACTGGGGATTGGTTATGATTTCCACTTTTTGAAACTCCCCCGTTCCATTTTTTTTACTTGGAAATTTTTTTAATGTAATATAACTTGGTTTTTCTTTCGACTATATGCCAAGTTTTATGCATGCATTTGGTTAGTAATGCACCTAAATATTTTTACTCTTACCTTTTTCAAACCTTACATAATCTCCTTCAACCTGAGTTTGAATTAAAGTAATGTCACATCTATGCTTTCGTCATTCTTTTACAAAGTGTTGTTGCATACTTCTCTTTTGGAATGTAAAATAATTTTTCTTAAGTTTCGATTCTTATGGGAAATGCATTCGAAAGAGTTTCATTTATACTCGAATTTTGTGAGTTTTGTCTTTGGCCTTGGATTTTCTTTTTCTATAACCTTCGTACTCCTTGACTCAGCTTGAATTCGTTTCAAACCGCTGTATTGTTTTCTAAGCCTCAAAATTGTCAATCAATTTTCTCTCCAGCACCCTTTAATGTTTTTACCTCCTCATCTGCTTGTAATTTTAACAATTCTCTCATACTCTTGTAGACGCTATCCCTATCACTTGTCCTTTTTCTCAGGTATTGTATCCTTCTGAATAAACTCGAGGATTGCTTTAGAGTCACATGTGACCTTCAGGCGTAGCAAACAAAACATTAGCCTCTTTAGAATGTTGTTCGTGAACGTGAAAAGGTGGATCGGTAAGTGTGTAACGTCATGAGGAGTTGTGGTAGTTTTGTTCCTTGTAAAAGTTTGTGGGTGTTAGGCTTGTGACCGGTTATGCGGTTGTAAAGCGATGGATGGAGTTGAAATTCTGAAGTGGGTACGATATCTGTGAGTGAACGCTATATATGTTGTTTTAATACCAGCCTGCTATGTAGCCTTTTGCCACATTAACTACCGCTTTACTTTCTGAACGTCTATCTTGACTTACACCCTAGTTTGTTCCTCCGAACTTTTGTAAAGTTTTGAAACTATATAATCTTTTTGCATCGAGACTATCTTGTATCTTCTGTCTTACACCATACTTTACCCTTATATTTAAATCTTATGGTTATCCGGTATTCGAACATTTATATATATGTGCCAAGATTTTTTACTTTTCTAAAAAGTATTTAAAAAAGTAGATCACTAAGGCTATGTATTATTTTATGTATTACTTTCATTTTTGAGGATGAAAATTTTTATAAGATGGGTGGAATGTAAGACCCAGAACTTTTGAAAAGTTATTATGAACTAATTTCAAATTATATATTTATTTATAGTTTTAATTTCATAAATTATTTTATTGAAGATAATTAAAGGTAGTTTTGATTAATTGGATTTGAAATAAATTAAGACTTTTATCCAAATCTATAATTATGGATTATTTTTCTAATTATGATGTAAAGTCTTAGAAATTCAAAAGTAATTATGTTTGGCTATTTAAAGTAAAATTTTATCTAATTTTATAATTATTGAATTATTTTTTATATTTAAATTATAAAATTAGTAATTGTAAAATAATAAGATTTTTATATGATAATATTTTTATAAATAAGCACTTTAGGTTTTGTTAATAAAGAAAATTAATTATATTGTATTATATTTTCAATTAGAGTATTTGAGTGAAAACTAAATAGGAATTTGATACAACAAATAATATTTTCAAAGTAATTTTATGGATTCAATTTGTTTTCAAATTAAACCCCAAAATTCCTAATTCCAAATACAAACCCTAACCCTAATTAACACACATTTTTCCCTTTTTCTAAGTGAACCCTAGCCACCCACACTCATCACCAACACACACTACACACACACGCACGCAGAAAGAAGGAAGAAAGAAAAAGATAAGGGGATCGGGGAAGGGGGCTCGAGGAAGAAGAAAAGGATGAAAGGAGAAGGGAGCCGCGGGAAAGGGAGAAGGGGGAAGAGAGGGAAACTGCGTTGGTGGGCATCACTGCCACCGTCGCCCCCCTGTGCCGTCAAGAGGGAGATCCGAGAGAGCGAGTGCAGAATTGAGGGAGCAGAGAAGCTGCGCCGCACTGCCGCTGCACCACGCTCGTCGCCACTGTCGCATCATCGTCAGATCTTGGAGGGACACTACGCCACCGAGTCGCCGC
>NC_029779.3:1666586-1718718 GCF_000817695.3 Arachis duranensis | reverse complement strand
ATCGCAGCATCCAGCCACTGTCGCTTGCTCCGTCGCCGCTCCTAGAGATGGGTGGCCGAGCCTCTGCCGCCGGAGAACGCCACTGTCACCGTCGAAATCCACTGCCGGTAAGGATTTTGAGTTTTGTTTTCGTTTCTTTTGAGATTCCAGGAGTTTTATTTTTGTTACATGTTGGTTTCAGTCATCGTCCTCAGAGTCTGGTCACCGCTGCCGCTTGAGGTGGCTGCCGGGGCTACCACCAAACCGGTTCAGAGACCGCCGTTGCTTCGTTTTCGTATTACAGTGAATAATTACGTTTCAAAAACCCCCGTGTTAGTGTTCTATTTCATGTAATAAAGTCTTGCGATATTGTTGTATTAGGAGTTAGTAACCGAGGTTTCATGTTGTGTTTTAAAGCTGTTTATGTTGTTGCAAAAGCATGCAGGGATGTGATTTGAAGCTACCATTGAATTTGGGTCGAGACGAAAGGAATTCTGTGAGGCGTTTGGATTATGGTTTCGACTTATCGAGGTAGGTTTTTTCAAGAAACAAAACTT
Source organism: Arachis duranensis (assembly GCF_000817695.3). Lineage (NCBI taxonomy): Eukaryota > Viridiplantae > Streptophyta > Magnoliopsida > Fabales > Fabaceae > Arachis > Arachis duranensis. The sequence goes on along the minus strand of NC_029779.3, from coordinate 1,718,182 downwards.
TATTATTTTGAATTGTTATATACGGATACTGGTTTGAGAAATGTACCTTTAGTGATTGTATAAGTCTTATGTATTATTTGGTATCTTGGATGGATATGAATGTTTGTTTGACTGGATTATTGTTTAGTTTGTTAAACGGACGGTTCTTGAAGTTGTTTCTTTAAAGTTTTAAAAACAAGTTTAATTCGTTGAAAATTGATTTGATTTTGAATCGGTTTTGTTGAAATGTGAAAATGATATGCACTTTTGTAATCAGCCTGGTTTTAAACTGATTTGGTTTTGAATCCGGTGAAGAAGGTTGTGGAATGGTTTGGTTGGGACCCGGAAAGTGTGGGAAAGTCCAAGTTTTAGGGGAGGTGCTATCGAAATTCGTATAAAGTCCAAGACTTTATTTGAAATGTTATTTGAAAAATTATGAATTTGCGACTTTTACTATCTTTACTTGAATTATTTAAGAAAGTGATGAATTATGTTTTGAATTGAATTATTGAAAAGAGAATTATGATTTTAGCTTTGTTTCTTCAGAAAAGTATCATATTTTTTGGGTGCAAGTCATTTTGAAGAAACTTATGTTTTAAGATTGTTTTAAAGGTAAAAAGGGTTTATGTTTTTGAATTTGACTTGAGGATTTTCAATTGGAAGAGTTTCAGTGACTTTGAAAGAACTTGAATTTTAATTGACAAGTCTCATTTTACAACGTTCTAGGAAATGTTTAAAGTATTCTTTAAATTCTCAATTTTTACAAAACTAAAACTATTTCTGAGCAATTGGAAACGTTTCCGAATCAATCATGAAATTGGGGTTGGTTTTGGTTTAAGTATAAGAGATGGTTTTTTGAAAATTTGTTGGAGTAATTAGTTACACAACTTTTTTGGCTCAAATTCTATTATTTATCGATTCAAATCAAGAAGCTAAGGTTTTAAAGATTTTCAATGAATTTGAGGAAATGAGCTAGGTTACTCTCCCTTAAAGTGTTGAGACTTTGCTGATGAATTTTATTACCAAACCTTGTTTTAGGATGGATGATTTTGAATCTTTTAGAAGAGATTTTTAATTTGGCATGGTTTTGGAAGTTTTGGAAAGATGATGCCGAGGGTGACTTTGTTTTTAAAAGGGAACTTACTTTGAGGAAACATGGCGTATAAGCTAGAAACTATTGAGAAATGAGGATTTCAAAATTGAGACAAAGATGAATTTGATTGTTGTTTTTAAAGAAAAGTGATTTGAGAAAAAGTATTATATGGCATGAATGATGATTTAACTTAAAATGGATTGTGAAGGAAGTGTTGTCTATGTTATGAGTCGAATGGCTATATTTGATAATAAATTATGGCTGGTTATGGATTATGTTATGAGCCGGATGGCTGTGGTAAATATTGAATTATGGTTGAGTAAGTATATGTACATGATTATTGATTGACAATGTGATTTGATGCACTTTCAAAAATATGAGATACGAGTTTTCCTAGGTGAAAGCAGTGGCTAGCCCCCACGTGCTCCAGGTTGAGACTCGATACTCTGCTGACCCTATATCGTAAGTGTGGCCGGACACTGTGAAAGTTTTGGATGAGCTCGTCCCTTTGCATAACTTGTCGAGTTGGCTTTATAACTGACAGATGAGACTCATCAATCACTAGGACGGGCATGCATCTATGTGACATTGTTTGGGTGCGCATATCGAACTTGGTTTATCTATGTGAATAATTATGTTTTATTGCTAACTGCTCTACTTGAAGTAACTGCTTGATTGTGCTTGAACCTTCTTACTTGTATTTGTGACTGAAAATTGGTTGGATTATGATGGATTGGTTGTGGATCGAGTTGTTTGGGTCTAGTGTCGTGGTTGATTATGAGATGGGCCGAAGGCTGTGTTTGGTTTGTCTTTTTGGTTTAGAAAAGTATGAAAATCTAAACTGGATCAGCATAGACTTAATGAGCCTATACTTGGAACAGCTTGGTTATTCATATTGTCTAGGAAAAACTTTTAAAAGACTTTTGGATTTTTGAAGAATTAACAGTTTTCTCTTTTAGAAAGGATTTCGAATTTTTGATATTAAGTCTTTGGTTTTAAAAAGATACATAAGGCGGTTATTAATCACTGTAACAGTTTTTTTTTCACGTATCCTATTGTAGTAATTCTCTAACCCCATAGTGAGAACCAACGAGGACGATGTTCTCACTCTCCTACAGGTCTTTTCTTTTTCAGGTTATGGACGACAAAGTTTGGGAGAGCTTATTTCTTTTCTGTTTAGACAATATTTTTATATTGTTTCAGTATTTATTTTTCTCTCGCCTTTAACTTTGTAAGTTCTGTAAGAGGGATAGGATTGTGTGTGTGTGTGTGTGTGTGTGTGTGTGTGTGTTTTGAAAAAAATTTGGTTTAAGTTTTAAACAGATTCATATTTTAGTTCAAGAGTACTATGCAATGGGACCATACACTAATTGGAGAACTAACAGTAGCCTCGATCAGTCTATAAAAGGTTAACAATAGCAAATTACATGGAAGAAAGTTCGGTATGGAAAGTGATTTGGAAGTGGAGAGGGCTTAAAAGAGTCAAAGTTTTTATGTGACAAACTTTTCATAGTAAATTGTTAACTGCGGACCGAAGAGCTAGGATGATGGGAGCAAATCCATACTGCCACCACTGTCAAAGAATGTAAGAAACTATCACCCATGTCTTGAGGGATTGCCTAAGGACAGCAAAATTTAGATCCATATGGTACAACCTGTGGCTATAACAATCTTTTTTGGAATAAGTTTTTAGGATTGGATCAAGATAACAAACTTGAAAAGTCGAAGACATATGATTAGAGGGATGAATTTTTTGTCACTTGTTAGAGAATATGAAAATGGAGAAATCAATAACTCTTCTCCTCACTATACATTAGGCCAACAAATGTTGTTGCCATCATCAGAAAGATCATAAAAGAGAACAAAGAAGCTCACAAGAAGAGACTTATGCTGGACAATATCAGTAAGAAAGGAGGCAAGGAAAGCATGTGGAGAATTATTACGAAATTATAAAAGGAGTGAATAGAAGGATTTAAAGCTAATCTGGGGTCATGTCCGATCACACAAAAGAATTTTAGGGAATAATTCATGGATTGAGAATGGCGTAGGATTTAGGAATGAGAAGAGTAACAATGGAGATAGATTCTATGAGAGTCTATGAGAAAATATACAAAAGCATAATAACACAGTACCTAACATTTTTCTTCGAGAGATTGAAGCCTTCACGCATAGATTTTGGGAGTTGAAGTTTTCACACACATAAATAGAGAAACAAATGCTAATGCTGATTGGCTAGCAAATGACAACACTATGTGATTTGTTAGCAACTGATATAAAACAAATGATTGTACTCCTCAACTTTTTCAATTTGTAGTTTTCTTTTTTTGGGATTAGGCCTCATCCTATTACCCAAAAAAAAAATAATGTGTTATTAAGATAAATAGTTAGAAATAGAGCTAGAAAATTATCGGAGAGAGTAAGAGAACTTTGTTATAATTCTTAATATGTGTCACTCAATATAACATAACACATTCACATCAATATTGCATATGTAATATTCTTCTCAAATAAGCTAAAAGACTACTTTAAATAGGTAGTTATGTGTATTCTCTTCTGTGTTATTCTTGGTGTGTAAAATGTTCGCTTTAGGATCTATTTATAAATAAAAGTTTTAAATTAAATAATAGTAAGATATTATTTACCTAATCTACTTACTAATTAGTAAAAACACATTATGAAAATCTATATCCCATTAATTGATAATATTTCATACTCCATTATGATAGGACAACTATAATTAATAATGTTTCATACTCTATTATGTATGATAATACTCTATGATAAAACATCCACAATAATAATCATTTTATAACAGAATGAGAATTTTTAGTTTGTTAACCTCCCAAAATATCATTTTTTCATGTTGTTTTACTATTTTTTTTGAATTTAAAAGTATTAACTATTTGTGGTTTATTTTTATTATAATTTAACTTTTGGGCAAAATATATTTTCTTTTCTCTAATATTTGTGATTTTATTCAAATGTATCTCTAACATTTAATTTCATTCAATTTTGTTTCTAATATTTTCGATTTGCATTGAAAATGTTAGAGATAAAATTGAATGAATAAAAAATATTAAAAATAAAATTAAATAAAATTAAACATTAAAATTATTTTAAAAAAAATCACAAACATTAAAAATAAAAAGCATATTTTATCTTAACATTTTTTTTTCAATAATGCATGAAAGAAACCTAATTTCCTTTGAAACTTGTTATGTACAACCTTAACAATTAACATCTTTCACTCCAATCATTTTCATACTAATTTGAAAATAAATTCAACATTAAAAATTAATTACAAAATTATTCATTCCACATTTTTTTATTCAACATTAAACAATGTGTTTATCAGGCTAATATATCTCAACAATCTTTCAATAAATGCTAATTAAAATGAGTGATATTTAAAGAACAAAAAAAAAGAGGGTTTAATTATTCTGTTGGTCCTTATAGTTTCGCGAAATTTTCAATTAGGTCCCTATACTTTTTTTTTCCTTTTAATTGGGTCTCCATACGTTAATTTTTTTTCAATTTAGTCCCTATTAACGTTAAACGTCAAAAAAATGTTAGTGAATTATGAAATTACTTTTATACCCTTAGGGATCTAATTGAAAAGAAAAAAATATAGAGATTTAATTGAAAATTTTGGTAAAACTATAAATATTCAATGAAAGATATTCCTATAATCCCTATTCAATGATTCTAAGACATGAAAAATATTCTTATAATCCATTTTATTTTGTCACTATCATTCTTTTGCTTATTTATATACAAATTGTACCAAAAATACCTTCTCTTTTTTTTATGACTTTAAAATACCTTATCTTAAGAACCTAAAAAAAGAATGGATAAAATAAAATAGAAATAGTAGTAATAAGTATATATAAAATTTAGTTTCCATCATTCAAGTATTCATTATGATCATGTAACATTTTATATTTGTGTGGATTCATAGAATATAGTTTGTGTCTTTATCATATTATGGTACGCTATAGAAAACTACAAAGCTAGGAAATTTGTGTTATTGAAATTTGAAATCTAAAAATGAAAATAATAGAAAACGTAATTTTAGTGTAATACAAATAATGTAGAAATTAGTTCTTATGTTGCCGTTTCCCACTCTTTGAACCAGCATGGGAATCAATAATAACATCGATAACGGCTAGTTTCCAACCGAGAAGAATTTTGAAAGAGCATATATGAGTTCAGCAGATGTCCCAATAAGATAGTCATTTCCACCAAAAGCTTTAGTAGCCTGCTTTCAGCAATACATGCTACAAAGTCAGCATATATAGTTTGTTAACTTATAGAACACACTCTAGCTTTCTTTTCTTTCCTTTCCTTCCCAAAAGCAGTAAAAGAATACTCATTCTGATCCAAAAGATCAATGAGAATACATCAACATATAGAGTCATAATGAACTCATTATTTGAACAAAGCTATCAAGAATTATCACATTTTCAATAACAAATATCTCATCTTAAATCGAACTCAAAATTATTCATGGTTTATAGACAGAGAAGTTTTAGGATTTTGTATCAATCAAGATGCCTCTAAATCTAAAGACATATACCAAGAAAGAGACGTAGTTTGTTTTGTTATCATGTTCATGATTATTTTAAATTTAAAGGATCTGTATCATCATGGTAATACAATTGGTCATCCTTTACACCATCAGCCATACTAGACTTTATGAATCCATAACAAAAATTTTCAATCAGTTTCTCTTAATCTCTCCCATGTATTAATACTAACATATCATAAACCAAGTCCTTTGCATTGTATGCAGCATCAACCATAAAAAGACTTAACAATTCATTAAACTATGGACACTCAAAATAAAATAGCCCTATCCTAAAAGACTTAACCATTTACCGAACCTTTGCCATGTCTTTGAATGATAGAATGATACATATAGCAAATAAGCCATTTGAACACCTTCAATATCAAGTTATGGGAAAGGGTGATAGAACGGAGGTTGAGAAAAGAGACACAAGTAACAGAGAACCAATTTGGATTTATGCCAGGCAGATCTACCACTGAAGCGATATACCTATTAAGAAGGATGATGGAGAGGTATCGTAGTAATAAAAGGGATCTACACATGGTGTTTATTGATTTGGAAAAAGCGTATGATAGGGTACCAAGGGAGGTCTTATGGAAGGTTTTAGAAAAGAGGAGAGTAAGGATCGCATATATTCGGGCAATTAAAGACATGTATGATGGGGCCACAACTAGTGTGAAGACTCAAGGTGGTGTGACAGAGGAATTCCCTATTGGTATAGGATTACACCAGGGATCATCCTTAAGTCCATACCTTTTCACATTAGTCTTGGAAGTACTCACAGAGCACATCCAAGAGCCTGTGCCATGGTGCATGCTTTTTGCCGATGATATCGTCCTTATGGGAGAGTCAAGGAAAGACCTAAATAAGAAGTTGGAGTTATGGAGAGAAGCTCTAGAAGTGTATGGTCTGTGCTGTATGGTACGGAGTGTTGGGCGGCTAAAGGAGAGCACGAACATAAGCTGAGTGTGGCAGAGATGAAGATGTTGAGATGGATGAGTGGTCACACGCGATTGGATAAAATAAGGAATGAAGATATAAGGGAGAGAGTTGGAGTAGCACCCATTGTGGAAAAGATGGTTGAATCGCGTCTCAGGTGGTTTGGACATGTGAGAAGAAGACCGATAGAACATCCAGTCAGGAGGGTGGATGAGATGGAAGATGGACAAAGGGCGAAAGGCAGAGGAAGACCTAAGAAGACCATCCATGAGGTGGTCAAACGAGATCTACATGTAAACGGTCTCTCTGTAGACATGATACATGACAGAGCACAATGGCGTCGTTTGATTCATGTAGCCGACCCCACTTAGTGGGATAAGGCTTTGTTGTTGTTGTTGTTGTTGTTGTTGAACACCTTCAATATCAAAAGCATCCAGATTTTCAACTATTTACAGCCAGCACAAAGCAGTAACAAGATATTCATAATATATTGAGTCAACACAATTTTTCATAGCAACATTCATGCATGGCCAGAGTCAGTATCAATTATAAGTTACCGGTCAGAAGTCAAAAATCAAAACCTTCCACTCTTAGTTTATATATACACTAAAGTTTCAAGACTATTTACCCATCAAAACCTGCCTAAATGCTAAATGTTAGTAGCATGTAATGTTAATTTCCTTCTAAAGGACACCAATAAACCCAACTGCTGCAATCAAGGTCAGACTCGGAGGCAGAGTCTTATATATTCATTAATTTTTGCTGTTACTTACAAATATTATGGATATCCTAATCCCCTCATATTTTTTTTCTAAAATAATATTAACCCCAATTGTAATGGAAAAATAGAGTAGTTCCCTCTCTAAACCCTCTTTTTGTGTTTGATTCCTTCTCCTTCCCTCTAAAAACCTAAAGCTACCACAAAAAATCTGTTCCACATGAAAAGAGCATAACCAAACTGAGGGAAAAAGCTAAAAAGGAAAGTGCAATTAAAGGTGAAACTGACCAATTGCGACCGAGGACCTCAGGCAACAAGGCGAGGTGTGGCCAGGTGAGGCGTGGTGCGATGACGCGAGGTGTGGCGCGGCGATCCACGACGAGGGAACGCGATGGAAGCGACACACCATCAGCGCTGAGCAGAGCAGACGAACGATCAGCGCAGAGCAGTGCAATGTGGACCAAGGACGATGGACAATGACGACGACGGACGCTCACGCCACCAAGGACGACGACGACGATACCAACAAAGGGAGGAAAAACGCCACTTACTTCAGAGAACAATCGCCAGCTAGGATTTTTATTATTGGGACAAAATGTCAAGGGTGATTTTGGTATTTTGAAAAAATGGATGTGGGTTCAATTAGCTGTTTTAATTTAATTAAGAGAATATTCTATTTTTGAACAGAATATTCTGTTATATCAAACGATTTTGTCGCGGCAGGGACTAAATTAAAAAAAATTAACGTATAGGGACCCAATTAAAAAGAAAAAAAGTACAGGGACCTAATTGAAAATTTTGTGAAACTATAAGAACCAACAGAGTAATTAAACAAAAAAAAAGACGTATTTGAGGCCAGGATGGGTTTCATTTAGGTGGACAAAAGAATATAGCACAACATCTTTGACCAGACTACAAACAACTGTCTGATGTTTTGATAAATAGTGAAAATTTACCTGTAGTCAACTTTACATGAAATTGTTTTTAAATTAATAACGTATGTTATTATTTGGTTTGATAAAAATATCGGTTTATTTTATATAAATATTTTTTTTTTGAAAAAATCGATTTGGATCAATCAAATAACCATCTTTCAAAGTTTTTGTTTTCAATTTTTTTCTACATATTATCCCTAAATAATAAATTTGGTATGTTCTTATTTTTCATCCTTCTTGATTAAATTTATTTTTTATTTTTATTATTTATTTAATTCTCGTAAAATATATGTATATAGATTATTGAAAAAGTAAAATTTGATATTTAAGAAAAAAAAACAAAACTCAAGAACATAACAAAAAAAAGGAATAAAAGTAACGCTGAGTCCAACTTAAATTGACTTTTTTTAATTCAACCATTTATATTTTATGTATATACAATAAACTGATTTTTTTGCCCAAACCAAATAATAATTAGTATCAACAATTCAAAAATAACTTCATGAAGTTGTGCCTTGATAAATGGGATTTTTTGTAATTTACAAATCATTCGTACTAAATAATTAAATCATCTAATTTTTTATTTTAATTTTACTTTTTTTTTAATTCATTGTTTTCAATTATCATTGTTTCTCTATACTAAATATAGAATTCAAAAACCTAATTACGAGATGGACTAATGAATTTTGAGATTTTAACCCACAATAATATATTAAGTTGAGAGAGATTTTACCGTGCTGACCCATATTGTCAACATGGGATGATGATAACATGTGGCGACTTGAGAGCGTGACACTTGGTTAATAGCTCTTCTTTTTGTTGATATTGTTTATTTTCCGTTTTCATCAGTTTGCTTAGTTATGATTAATGAAACTGTTAAGTATTTTTAGTTTGTGGGCTGGTAATGGACCATAATAAATAATACTTCATACCATTTCCAATAAAAAAAATATTATCCCAAATAAAAAACATAAATTCTTTTTATTTGTTTAATAATTAAAATTCGCTAAAGAATAGAGCCTTTTTTTTCTTACTTTGAAATACATAAAATAGATGATTTTATTTTATTTAAGAATTTCAATTCACTTGTCTTTATCTTTTTGAACGTATAAAATATCAAAAATATCTTTTTTAATAAATAAGTGTCTAGCAAAAATAATTTTATCAAAGATAGAGTTATTTACAAATCAAATGAGAATTTAACATATTTAACAGTAATTTCAATCTAAAAAATAGAATTCAATTATACTTATATATTAAAATCATTCTAAATTAAGAAATTGAATTTTAAATAAAAATAAATTCTTTTCTTTATAGAATGCAATCCTTATCTCATATTAAAAAAATTTCAAATACACTCTTTGAAAATACAAAATTATCAACACACCAAATTAAAGGTATAATATACAAATATGGGGTGTTTTACTAAATTGAATATTAATTTTAAAAATATAATTAGTTGATTTGGAACTGTCTTTATAAGTACAATTCTTTTATTGAGATTTTTTTATGTGCACAATAATTATTATTATTTTATATTTATCCTAAATATTTTTTAAATTCATAAGAAATAACCTAAAAAATTAAAATTATCCCTTATGAATTTAAAAAAATTTGGAGTAAATGTAAAATAATAATAATTATTATTAAATCTCTAATAGGTCATATTTATAAATAATTTATTGTGCACATAAAAAAATTTTAAAAATTTTGAGTTTACTAAAGATAGACCTAAATTAACTAATCATATTTTTATAATTAATATTCAATTTAATAAAACATCCCACATTTGCAGATTATACCTTTAATTTGGTGTGTTGATAATTTTGTATTTTCAAAGAGTGTCTTTGAAATTTTTTTTAATATGAGATAAGGATTACATTCTACGAATAAAAGAATTTATTTTTATTTAAAATTTAATTTCTTGATTTGAAATGATTTAAATATATAAGTATAATTGAATTCTACCTTTTGGATTGAAATTACTGTTAAATATGTTAAATTTTCATTTAATTTGTAAATAACTCTATCTTTAATAAAATTATTTTTGCTAGACACTTATTTATAAAAAAAAAAAATTGACATTTTATACATTGAAAAAAATAAAGACAAGTGAATTGAAATTTTTAAATAAAATAAAATTATCTACTTTATGTATTTCAAAATAAAAAAAAAGGCTCTATTCTTTAGCGAATTTTAATTATAAAACAAATAAAAAAAATTTATGTTTTTTATTTGGGATAATGTTTTCTTTTTTATTGAGAATGGTATGAAGTATTATTCACTATGATCTATTACCAGCCTACAAACCAAAAATACTTAGCAATTTCATTAATTATAACTACGCAAAGTGATGGGAACAAAAAATAAACAACATCAAGAGAAAGAAGAGTTATTAACCAAATGTCATGCTCCCAATCCACCACGCGTTATCATCATCTCATGCTGACAATATGGGGCAGAATTTCCCTTTAAGTGGAAGCAACCCGTAAGAAAAGTAGATAAAAAAATATAAAAGATAAACAATTAGATTTTTAACTTATCCTCCTAATTATCTTCTAATTAAAAAAATAATTTAAAAAATAGATTAAGAATGCTGTTTCTAGGAAAGAATGTGTGGTTACCTTGCATTGCGCAAGGTAGTAATGAGATTCAGATTCAGCATTCGCGAGTGAACAAGCATTTTCACTTCAGGTTAGGGGTTAAATTTGACTTAATACAAGTGTGTTGCTAAATTAACTATTTACTTACGTCGGCAGAGAAACAGGGGGGAAGGAGAGCACTGAGTTGCAGAAGCCCATTCCCATTCCCATGGAAACACCATTATAGCATCAAAAGCATTGACATACATCATCAACGCTTCCTTACCAAAATTCAGAAAGTGCAATAAAAATAAGCACTTTCTGACTTTCTGTTCTAGTGGATCTCTTGCTAACATTTACATTTGACACTACAAGGTTTATGAATTGTCTGTAATATGCTGATCCGGATACTGCTTCACACGACTAGGATTTGTCTCAATATGAATGGCATCCCCCTCAACTGCAAAATAAAACAAATTGTATTTTATTTCACACATATTTCGAGATAACTGTAGCAATTTAACTAAGACTTCATTCCTATTTTATATAACTAATCCACAGGGCATCTTATAATTCCAACCGCCTCCACCTCCCTCAACTTAGAAAATAGTGGTAGTGAGTTACGTATATTTGATTATTTTGTAAACTGGAAGAAAGCAGGGATGGAATTGAAATAAACAAACAATAACATGCTCATTCTCATAACAAAAACTGTGTTTTTATTTTCCTACTAAGGATATTGGTAGCACAAAGATTCCATGACACTTAATTCCACCAACAACTAGAAACAAAAAAAAAAAAAAGGGAAAGCATAGCTCAAGGAATAATCGTGTTATATTTGCAGAGCATCCAGCACCTATTAACTCCGCAATCAAAATCTGAGACTCATTTTGATTGTGGACAACACATGGTTGAGAACTTGTAAAAAACTTTTATCCATATGCACAAATACTAAGAGCATGTGTACATGCATGCAGGAAAAGTTTTTCAAAGAGGATATGAGGTTATTCAAGTGAATAACCAAATCTGAAATACCTAGGCTATAGAATCATACCTCGATCAAACAATTGGAGTGTAGTCTTTGAGACTGACCAGTTTGCACTTCTTTGTTATTCACCAATATTGAAGTCTTGCCAAAGTTTTTAATGTAGAAAGATCCATCATTGTCCAGCTTTATAATTGCCTGAAAGTTAGCAAGGGAAGAAACATCATTTATATGTTGACACGACAGGTCAACTTTTGTATGGCAGAGACTTTACATTGAAGCCAAAACTTTGGTTTTTTTTTTTTTTTTTGCGTATGGCAGAGACTTTACATTGAAGCCAAAACTTTGGGTCTTTTGGGGGAGAGGCTATAATAGTGCTTAATTGTTCTATGTATTTCATAAAGCATATTGACTTGATTAGTATATCATAACTAATTTGCTAATGCAAACACACATCATACGAATCTGAAATGAGGAGCAGACTATCTATGTCCTTAACAAAATATATGAATGTACCAAAATCGTTCTTGCATCATGAACCAAGTCAAATTTGGTAATATGACTAACCTGGCGTCGAGATATTTTATTTGCATAACCTCCTTTGCCTAAGTCAATATCTACTGGAACACCTTCTGTTGCCCGTCCAAGTAAAACCTGCAGGAGAAATTGAGATATCACTAAAAGCATTATCCAAGTCTTAGATTCAGTTTCCATCATCATTATGGTTTGATAGTAATTCACATGTCAGACCCTTTGAAGTGCCCATAAAAGAGATAAAAATAGAGAGGGATTCTTAGCCTAACACGTAGTTTCAAAGAATGAAATTCATAACCGATCCCCTCCCTGTCTTCTTTCTGGAGGCTTATGGTAATTGTCATTTCATTAGCCCGAAACCAAGTTAGCATCTTTCTGCCCCAAAAAAGAGTACAATGCTCGTCTTTTGATAAGAGTATTCCATATTATCTGTTGGAAAATTTTCAACGTCCACCATATTAATCTACTGGGATTTTTTCTGGTTCGCTACTATCCTATCTGAGCTGGATAAGCTCTCTCTGTCCCCCTTCCATCTTCAAAGTGGACTCCCTTAATGGTACACTAGCTATACCTTCCTTGNNNNAAACCCAGATCTCTGCTAAGCTAAGAGCCAATATCACTTTTTCCTAGGTCTTACCATCCTATAGCTTCCCTGCAAATCACTTGAGCAATAAAAATTCAATCATTTCTCTATTGGCACTTTAACTTGATTGTTGTTCTATGGAAAGGTAAATTGCCTCCTAGAGAATAGTAATTTAGTTATTTTCCTTGCATCATTTGGTTGGTGTTACTTCCAAAAAGAACCATCACAGCTTAGACATTTAAAGGCTCAAAGATTAACACGCACACAAACATAGAAATGGATTTCACTGAAGGGCAGAGAACAGATCTGTCCAACTATTCTTTAATTATTATACCTTCACCACAGTTCGCTCCATAATTTACAATCAAATCAGTCTCAAATCAGAAACAAAATCAGAATAAAGCAACTAATATCTGTTTATAGACACATGTTGTGTGTCTCAGTTCTTATAGTTGAAATAAATTCAATACATGGATATACCCAAAATTAAAAAACACACTCATGTAAAATACCTCGGCTTTCTTAATATAATGCTTTGAATGGCGACCATATAAAATGGCAATTGCTTCATGTAAAGCAATGGCTCTCTGCATATAGGAATGAGCACCCTGTTCCAACCTTATGATAGTCCGCTTAGTTTCCTCATGTTGATATGTTGATACTATATTGCAATCAGAATATAATATTGTTAAGCTATTATAAAAGAAAATACACAGTGAAATCAACAACAAAGGAAAAATATCCAACCATTTAAAAACAGAATACTTACTGAATATCTGCTGATCAAGGAAAGCATATTCATACAAAGGCACACATAAACTGCATATATACTGCCCAAGTTCCATAAATTATGTAAACAAGTAGCAGAAGCCATGGTCATGCATCAAACATCATGACATGAAGTCTGGTCCATAATGCACAACAAAGAGCTCACCCATATGCCTCATAACTACTAGCATGTTTCTAAAATGTCACTAGTGAACTGGCACTCATCAGGGGAAAGCATCAAATTTTGCAAGCTTCGTCAAAAAGAAAAGATACTATTAAAAAGTATCACCTGCCCAAGGGTCTATCACATTTTATCAGTGTACTATAATAAGTTAAGACAACAGCTAAATAAAAAATAGGCAACCATAAGGAAGCAAAATGAGTTTTTATGAGATTATCCCAAGTAACTGAGCCATGCTTCTGTGGCATGAGGCAGAATAAGACAAGCAGCACAAAACAGAAATGTTATTCAGTTGGGACATTAATTAATTATCTGTACTCCAAATAAACAAAATATAAAAGATGCAGATAGCATCATGCAAGAAGCAATGACAAAAGTAACTTCTTTGTAATACCTTCCTCATTATAAAACAAATCCTGATCATCTGGATCCAGATCCATATCAAGTATCTGTAGATGGAAATGAAGGAATAACTCAGAAAATAGCTACAGTTATGAAACAAGGTTAAGGTTACTGTTGATTGAAAGGTCTGCACCACACGCCTTACCATTGCCTCTATATCAGAATAACAAGGAACATCATCATCACTCTCCATATATTGCTCTTCTTCATCTAAAGTTGGAGAAATTGCCACCAGATGAGACTTGGGAACATCTGAAGACCCCACTTCAGCATGTTGCAAATGACGATCTTGAATTGGCAAGGGTAAGTTTTCTGCCTGTTTCATGCCAGATCCATCAGAATAAGGATGATTTCTGAAGTCATTAGACCCAAGGGTTGGTTTCTCACTATAACAGTTTGTCACACGACTATTTAGACAATGTGTCGAGCCTACATTGATAGGTGTGTCCTTTGGGTTTGCATGCATGATAGCATTGGTTGTGCTAGCTTTATTTCCACCTAACCCACCAGAAACAGTCACAGCACTCCTGGACGCTATGTGTGATGCATGAGCATTCGAAAATTCACACTTTACCCCTGGAAAGGGAGGAGATCCCATCACCTGAGAAGATCCACGAAATTCTGCGGGTTTTTTCTGTTCTACCTTTGTCATTCTACTTCTTTCAAGAGCCTTATGGTTACTAAATCCATAATCCTGAACACATGATGAAATTGGCTTATTGGATTCTGTATACACCCATTCAGATGAATACGGAGATGTTGAAGGAGGCACATCCAAGGGTAGTAAGAAAACATCAACATTGCATGGAACTTCTGGTTCTTCAGTGTTTAGAGCACAGAATACAACTCCATTGATTAGTTCAGGAAAACGAGGATCTTTAACAGAGGCAGAAGATGATACTTGGATATCTGATTTTTGAACTGTTTGGGCATCGCTAGACTGTAGTCTATTGTTATCATCTACTTTTGCATGACATGAAACTGACAGATTTGAAACTTTTGCTTGTGAGGCCACTGAAGACTCTGCCTCAGCCTTTTCAGGCATCTGATCTTGGCTAACATCATTAGGAGAACTTAGTAGAAGTGAACTCAGGCCATCATAATAAGGCTTATCAATCCCGTCTTTTTCATCAACATCCATCAGATAGAGTTCTTCCTCATTTGTGAAGTTTAAGAGAGAATTGGACAGTTCTGCCAGGTAAGCCTCCCCACAAGCAATAGAATCCTTAAAATCACCACATGGCATTTCAGGTTCTTGAATGCTCGCATGTGTTTTCCACACTGGCATTTCCGGGAGTGGAGACAAATGTAAGCCATTAAATGATGTACCACATTCCATTTCAGATGAATCAAATACATCATTTCCATCAAACTCAGAACACAGGTTTCCAGGGTCACTGTTGATCTGATCAAATGGGGTCTCTAAATTATCGTCATCAATGAAGCTATCAATGGCTAGTTCTTCTGGAACACCCATCTGCTCTGCAGCTTCATTGGAAACATCACCTCGAAGAAATTGAGGTTCTTCTCTAAGTACATCTTGTTGCTCAGCAGGGATATTGTCTTGAACTGGATCCTTAGCTCCGGTGTAATATGCATGGACAGTAACTCCATTCGTTATAGCACCACCATTCATCATATTTTCAGGAAAAGAATACTGAGCAGGATCAGTATGTGAACCATGGAAACCAAAATGATTGGACGTTTCACCTTCGGCCAAACAGTTTTTAGGCAAACTCTCACTTCCATTTACACCATAATTGTCATTTTCAGGATCAACAAGGAAACCTAAATCTATGGAATTAAATGCGTCATTGCGAATTCTTTTCCGCATAGCATAATAGGAAGTCCGTACACTTTCAGCTTTTCTTTTTGCAGAATCAATTTTGCATTCTCTTGAATTTCCAAACTTGATGAACTTCGATGGGAGAGGTGAAGTAGAAATCTCAAAGTCTGTCATGCCTGCAGATGCTTCCGCAGAAATAATAGGATCATAGAGGATAGAGTACCATCTATCGCGTATTTCTCTAAAACTATATCTTCGAGAAAACTGCACCGCACCTTTTGCTAGTGACTCTAAAGAAGCACCGGCCTGCAAATAGACAAGTCAAAGACTAAACATGGAGTCCCCCTTCGAAACTCAAACCAGACGGCAAGAACAAACATCTATCCAATTCAGAGAAATCGCCCCTTGACATACATAAACCACAACATTCAGAATCGTACACAAACAGATTCACTCTTCAATATGTGAAGGACTAACACATTTGCCCCATGATACGAGTGTCTACTACCCCCAAGACCTCAAATAATCCACATTTAATATGATAAATAGCATGAATGTGCAATGAATATAACTCGTTGATCCCAACCTAAGAACCCTCTAAGACACACGTTCCTGGCTTTTAACGTACGCGCCAATTTTACCTAACAGTACAACTATTATTCATCAGAAAAGGCGCTAAAGCACATTAGGTAAATGGCAAATTAAGCAGACATGCGGATGCAAAGGCAAAGATTAGGAATAGAGGTTGAAGTCGAAAGCTAAGAGTGAATTGGAAAGAGAGAGAGAACCTCAACGGCGTTCTTGAGGAGAGGGTCGTCCTCGGAAGTCCAAGGAGGCAGAGTGGCAAGAGCACCCATTGCAGCGGCGGCGGCACCACTGACACAGTCTATCGTCGTCTTGTTGTGAGTTTTTGGTATTTTCTTTCTTCTTTGTATGTAAGACTTTAAAGAGCTCTTAGCTCACATCACACTATCACAGAACACAAAACCCCTATATACACTCGGAAAAGTTGAATTGCTGTTTACAAGGGTTTTAGTTCCTTTTTAAGACGATTGAAATAAAAGCATAATAATAACTAATTAGTATAACAGACCGCATGGAAAAATGGGATAACGTTACATTCTTCTTTCTTGGCAGATACTTGTTTGTTTCTTTTCCTTTTTCCTTTTCATTATAATAAATTAATTATGTGATTCGATTTGTTATAGTAGTTTTTGCAAAAATATTATTTATATGTCAAAATCAATCATTATATATTTATAATAAAATATATTTGATTTTTTATAATGATTCAGTTCAAAATTTTGTTTACATGATGATGGTGATAATTGTTAAAAGAATAGAAATTGTTTCAAGAGTTGTCCGAAACGTTGAATTAGGTCGGGACGTGAAGTTCAAATTTTTTTGTATGGCAATGTCCAATTTGTTAATGTCAAGATACCGCCTGTCCGAGTTCTTTGTGAGGAGATGGGGGTGGTACCTGTAAGAGACTTCGATGCTTAAGTTAGCAAGGGCTTTATGCAGATTTTTAGTAGATTAAAACGTGAATTATACCTAAAGGATGTCAGTGTATTTATAGTAGGGTCGATAACCGCCTTTGTTGGAGTAGTTCCATCTTTTCTGACGGATCTTGGAAGTTGATATCTTTTAGTAAAGATAGAGATTGCAGGCAAGATTCGCGGAGGCGGATTCTTGCTTTGGACACGTAGAGTTGGGCTCTTTTGTCGGTGTCCGACCTTTTTAAAGAGGTCAGGTATGTTTGTAGAGGCCACCTTTTTTGGTGGGCCTTTTTGTTTGTTGGACCTGTCTTTGCTTATTGGGCCAGAGTATGAGTAGTGCCCCTGCTTGAGTCCTGAGCCTTCTATAGGTCAAGCTCAAGCATTTCGTGATTTTTGCTTAAACATCGGGTTTCTCATCTTTCCAGAGGTCGAGTACTCGACGTATTTGAAAATTTGAATGTTGCCTCCCTTTAAACGAGGGGCTAAGTTGGCACGGCAGTTTTCTTGAATTGTGCACACGTTTTAAAGATGAATAAATAGGCCTGTTACTCTTTGTTTCTTATAAAAGCATCGTGGCCTTTCTTCTTCTCCTTTTCTCCATTTCTGAAAGCCTTTTCATTTGCTATCATTGTGAAAAAAGATCCTTTCTTTTCCTTCGTCTTACTTTGCGACTCCATTTTTCAAGGTTCTCCTAATCTCATTCTTCTCGGAAGAGTTCTTTAAAGAGGATTATTCATGTCTTGCTGCTTGACGTGCCCCTCTTCATTTCAAACCCCCTTTATGATTTCTCAAATTGCATTTGTTGTTCTAATATGCCTCTCATTTTTTGCAGAGACAATGGCTTCTAAAACTTCGTCCATGAAATACTTGCGCCAAACCCAAAAAACGGTTGTGGCTCAGGGGCCTTCAGAATAAGGAGGCTGGAGATGCTTCTTCCTGACCTTCCTTTAAGAAGTCGGACCCTGGCCCCATAGCCCAGAATAAGGTAATCCCAACTCCTTCCGTTTGGTTGATATCTTCTGACATGCCTTCTGAGAGCTCGGGTGCTCCATCTTCCCCGTTACCGTCAGGGCCTCCTCCCAAAAAATAGAAAATTGACGGGGAGTCGAGCATTAATGATAAGGATTTTGACGAGTTTGTTTGGAGTGAAAAGAACATATTACCCATAGCTAAATAGCTATAGACGACGTGGCTATCCAGAATCACCTGCACTATATGGCCCGTAATTGTATCCGTATGGCGGGGGTGAGTACTGCTTTGGCTAGGAAGTTGAGAAAGACTCCTGTCCATGCTATTTAGGCTTTCCTTGACTCTTCCTGAGCTGAAGTGGAAAGGTTAAATGGCTTGAAGGAGGAGTTAGAGGAGGGGAACGCTAGGCTGAAGTTTGACTTAGAGAAAGCTCATTCTCGAGCAGTAAAGCCTGAAGCAGCAGCATTGATGGCGGAAGGGGTGAAGAAGAAGGCCGATAAAAGTTACACTAGGACCTACGGGAGCTTATTGACCTCAGGGATGAATTGAAAGCAACTCGGGAGGAGTATGCCGATCTTCAGGAGAATGTGGTCGGGGGGATGGACGAGATGTTTGAAAATTTAAAGGCTCAAGTCCAAGTCCTTGCCCCCAACCTAGACCTTTCC
This sequence comes from Arachis duranensis, assembly GCF_000817695.3. Lineage (NCBI taxonomy): Eukaryota > Viridiplantae > Streptophyta > Magnoliopsida > Fabales > Fabaceae > Arachis > Arachis duranensis. Next base: position 1,698,997 of record NC_029779.3, on the reverse strand, counting down.
CCACTTAGTCAAGATAACATTGTTGTTGACGGGAAGATTATGCCGGCCCCTGATGAGGATGAGGGGCCTCCTCTCGACCCGAAGATTTCTGCTCCCCAAGTCGGTCAAGCTTCTGCACCGTCCGAGGTCCAACCCGAGGTCGTCAATGTGGAGGCCTCTTTTTCACCATCTGCGTCTATCCCGGCCGTGCCGATCTCTATGCATCCTCCGACCCCTCTTGTCAAGGGAAAAGATGCTACTAAAGGCGAGGATCTCAACCCGCTGCTTGGCAAGAAACCTTAAATTCTCTTTGTTTTTATTTTAGATATTTGGAAGATTTAATTACTCTGTTGGTCCTTATAGTTTCGCGAAATTTTTAATTAGGTCCCTATACTTTTTTCCTTTTAATTGAGTCCTTACACCAATTTTTTTTAATTAAGTCCCTGCACTTTTTTTCCTTTTATTTAAGTCCCTCCACCAATTTTTTTTAGATGTGTCCTTATACAATTAAGCCAATTACTACCAAGAAGGACCTAATTAAAAAAAATATGGTGTAGGGATCAAATTAAAAAGAAAAAAAAAGTATAGCGACTTAATTGAAAATTTTGCGAAACTATAGGGACCAACAGAGAAATTAAACCTATTTGGAATGACCCGACCAGAGGGTCTTATAACACTTTACTTTCTTTTGTAATATTTGGTAGTTTCTTGAACACTTTACCTTTTGTTTTAGTTGCTTCACAACTTTTATAAAGTAGTATTCAAGTTATTTTCTTTATATCTCAAATAACACTTCTGCTTTTGAAATGGAGGTAGGTTTTTTAAGTTGAATATGGTTTGCCTGATTTTGAATCTTAGCAACTTTGTCAAATGAGTAGTTCTTTTATGAGTTTCCTTTCCTAATTCCGACTTCGAGTAGTCGGTCTTTATTAAGTTACTTCTACAGCTCATTTTTTACCTGGCCTAATAATTGAGGTTGTTTTCACTAGTTGTTTATATAAGTTCTTACATTAATTTGTACCTCGTCACTTCATCTTGCTGACCATGTTAGGTCGGACAATGACTTTCGCGGTTTGTCGACCTTAAATTAATGTATTTTTAATAGGAAACCTTTAAAGAAAGAAGTAGGAATTTTATTAATAGTCAACAAATTCCTTTACGTAAATCTACGTATTAGGGGCTTGAGTACTCCTAGTTCCTGTGCTGGTGCCTCATTAAAAAAAACCTAAAATCGAGAAAAAGAGTACAGTGATGGAAAAGGTTTCGCTGTCTAACTATAATACTTTCTTAGATTACATGCGTGTCAATACCTCGGGAGCTCCTGCCCTTGGAGGTTGGACATTTTGTAGTAACCTTTGCCTAAGACCTCAACTATTTTGTAAGGTCCCTTCCAATTAGCAGCTAGGTTTCCTTCTCTTGATTTTTGTACTCCGATGTCATTTCGGATCAGGATGAGGTTGTTGGTGACAAAGCTCTTCTTGATCACCTTTTGGTTGTATCTTAGAGCCATCCTTTGCTTTAGGGCTTCCTTCTTAATTCAAGCTCTTTCTCAGACTTTGGGGAGGAGATCGAGCTCTTCTTTTTGTGCTTGGGAGTTAGCTCTTTCATTGTAGAATACGACTTTGGGTGATTCTTCAGCTACTTTTATGGGGATCATTGCTTGCATTCCGTAAACAAGTCGGAAAGGTGACTCCCCTGTTGTAGAATACAGGGTGGTCCGATATGCCCGCAAGACTTGAGGGAGCTCATCAGCCCAAGTCCCTTTCGCATCTTGTAGTCGGCACTTTAACCCGGCCAGTATGACTTTGTTGGCAGCTTCAACCTGTCCATTGGTCTGGGGTGCTCTACCGATGTGAACTGGTGTTTTATTTTTAGGTCGGCCACCAGATTCCTAAAGGTTGAGTCATTGAATTGAGTCCCATTGTCTGTGATGATGGAGTGAGGAACTCCAAACCTTATGACAATATTTTTATACAAGAATTTTCAACTTCTCTGAGCGGTGATAATTGCTAAGGGCTCTTCCTCGATCCATTTAGTGAAGTAGTCAATTCCTACTATGAGATATTTGACTTGTCCTGGTGCTTGTGGAAATGGTTCGAGCAGATCAAGATTTCATTTTGCAAATGGCCATGGTGAGGTAACGCTAATAAGTTCCTCAGGTGGCACAACGTGGAAGTTGGCATGTTTATGACAAGGTGGACACTTCTTAACGAACTCGGTCACTTCCTGTTGTAAGGTCGGCTAGAAGAAGCCGGCTCGGATCACTTTTTTTTCCAGTGCTTGAGCTCCTAAGTGATTTCCACATATGCCACTGTGCACATCTTCTAAGACTTTCTTTGTATTGGAGGTCGGGACACATTTCAAGAAGAGTGTTGAGATCCCTCTTTTGTATAGAATATTGTGGACCAATATGTAATTTTGCGCCTCTTTTACGAGCCTTCTGGCTTCTTTTTCATTCTTGGGGAGGACATCAAATTTGAGGTAGTTGACTATAGGAGTCATCCATCCTAGGTTTTGATTGGATATGGTCAATACCTCTGAATTATCCTCCTCTTTTGATATTGATGGTGTTTGCAGAGTCTCCTGAATAAGATTTCTATTGTTGTCCCCTGGCTTGGTGCTGGCTAATTTAGAGAAGGCGTTAGCTCGGACATTAGATCCCGGGATATATGTCAGAGCTCTCCTTCTGCAAAGTGTGTCAGTTGTTCTCGGGCTTCATCCAAGTACTTCTTTATAGTGGGGTCTTTTGCTTGATAGGTGCCGTTAATTTGCGAAGTTATTACTTGCAAATCATTGAACACCATCAATCTTTCCGCCCCCACTTCTTTAGCCAGCTTCAAGCCAGAAAGTAAGGCTTCGTACTCTACTTGGTTGTTAGAAGCAGAAAACTCAAACCTTAGGGAGAGTTCTATCCGAGTTCCTTGGTTGCTTTCTAAAAATAACACCTGCTCCACTTCCGGCTTTGTTTGATGACTGATGCGGTATTTTATAACCCACAAACTAACCGGCAAGTTATACAAGAACCCAAATATAAAGAGGGTCATACTTCCGTTCCACCCAAATTCATAAAATAAAGAGCGAAAACAATTCTTAAATTATAAATCCATGTATAAATTAAAATAGAAAAAGCAATAAAATCAACCATACAAATAGACAGAGCTCATAACCTTAACAATGAAGAATTAGTTGCTCATGGAATGCAGAATGTAAATTTGTATAGAATTGGAATAGAATTCCCTAATGGAATCCCCCTAATGTAATCTCAATAGAAGAGAAGTCTCTCCTTTTTATAACTAATCCTAATTAATTTAAAATCTAATATCTAAAATTAAGATAATATATTGTCCTATTTTAAATTCAAATTTGAATTTAAATCAGAATTAATTAACTACTCCGCGTCTTGTAACGTGGGGACCACTTGGCTTCCTTCACTCTGCAGTCTCTGATCTGTACTTTTTAGGTTGAAAACTGGGTCAAAAGCAGTCCAGAAATCGCCCCGAGCGTTTTCTACATTTTCTGCATGTGGTGTATGTCACGCGTACGCGTCAGTCACGCGTACGCATCGCTGGTCTTCTTCGCAAATCACGCGGACGCATCGGTCACGTGTACGCGTTGCTGAGCAAATCTTCAAATCACGCGTACGCGTCAGTCACGTGCACGCGTCGCCATGGAAAGCTCCAAATTACGCGTACGTGTCAATCACGCGTACACGTCGCTCCTCGCTGCCATCTCCTTTTGTTCTTGTGCTGTAAAAACTCCATCAAATCCAGCCAAATGCTACCTAAAATAAACAAAATTGTAAAAGACTCAAAGTAGTATCCATATTGGCTAAAAAGATTATTAATTCTTTATTAAACTCAACAAATTAGATGCAAATTCACTAGGAAAATATAGGAAAGATGCTCACGCATCACAACACCAAACTTAAATTGTTGCTTGTCCTCAAGCAACCAAAACTAATGTAAGTTTAGGATGTGAATTTGCATGAGAATGAGAGTTCGATTAAGCTCATGTCTCTTCTTATAGTGGGGTTTACAACTGCAATCCTGAATAGTTTTGGTATCTCACTTTATCCTTTGAAGTTCAGAATGATTGGCATCTATAGAAACTCAGAATTCATATAGTGTTATTGATTCTCCTAGTTCAGTATGTTGATTCTTGAACACAGCTACTTTATGAGTCTTGGCCGTGACCCTAAGCATTTTGTTTTTCCAGTATTACCACCGGATACATAAATGACACAAACACATAATTGGGTAAACCTTTTTAGATTGTGACTCAGCTTTGCTAGAGTCCCCAGTTAGAGGTGCCCAAAGTTCTTAAGCACACTCTTTTTCCTTTGGTTCATGACTTTAACCGCTCAGTCTCAAGCTTTTCACTTGACACCTTCATGCCACACACACATGGTTAGGGACAGCTTGATTTAGCATCTTAGGCCAGGATTTTATTCCTTTGGGCCCTCCTATCCATTAATGCTCAAAGCCTTGGATCCTTTTTACCCTTTGTTTTTTAGTTTAAAGGGTCATTGGCTTTTTCTGCTTGCTTTTTTTTTTCTTTTTTTTTATTTTATTTTTTATTTTTTTATTTTTTTGCAAGCTTCATGTTTTTCACTGCTTTTTCTTGCTTCAAGAATTAATTTTATGATTTTTCAGATTATCAATAACATTTCTCTTTTTTCATCATTCTTTCAAGAGCCAACAATTTTAACATTCATAAATTCACTATAAAAAATATGCACTGTTCATGTCATGTATTCAGAATTACAGAAAATACCACCACATTTAAGTAAATAAGAATATTCTTAAATATAGACCCACTTTCTCATGCAGCATATCACTCCTATATTTTTTTATTTGGATTCCAGCTCAGTGAGTAATACATGAGACATCTTTTCAGAATTAAAGCAATAGGAAGAACTAAACTAGTCCTAGGATTCTAACTAATAAAAGATCATGCAACAAACAAAGCAAAATAGCAGAAAACCGGAACGTAACATAGAAAAAGAGGGGAGGAATAAAAATGAAAAGAACTCAACCACCTTAGTTATCCTAGTGGTCATTTTATTTTTCAGGTTGTGTTTCTCAGTGAAGATGATTCGCCTACCTTTTGGTGCCATAGCAATAAACAGAAAACCCTTAAGCGAAGCGTCAACACCAAACTTAAAGGTTTGCTTGTCCTTAAACAAAGAAGAACTGAAAATAGAAAGAGACAAATATTATGATGAAAGAAAAAGAAAAGGATAAAAGAATAAGAGAGAATTAGGATTGGGAGAGGGGGAAAGAAAATTAAAACCGGACGGCAAAATAGTGTAGTTGTGCAGCGCAGGCGACGCGTACGCGTGCTGTAGGTCATGGAATTTTCTTAATGACGCGTAAGCGTCGGGCACGCGTCCGCGTGCCCTGGATTTTGCGCGATTCGCGTGAAGGCAGTCGCGCGCTCGCACAACTCTCTGTTCGCGTGGCTTGGAAACCAATATTTTCATACGACGCGTGCGCGTTATACACGCACACGCGTGGATGAATATTTGTGCAAATGACGCGCACGCGTCAGGGACGCGTACGACATCTCTCTGAACGAAGAGTTCGAATTTTCCTAGCTTATAGCTCGACGTTGAAGGCAACAGCTCGACATCAACTTTTAAAAACCAAGTTACGTCTAGGTTACTCACACAAGAACACTATGCATCGTTGAAAATAGCTTTTATCAAAATAGAAGTTGATAAAAGATAATACTATATATACATGGTATAAAAACAAGAAAGATGAGCTTTGCTTTTGACTTATTAGTCGAAAACAAATTGGGTGCAATTAACTAATAGTTGAATGCGGAAGATTTTATTTTTGCCTCCATTAGCTTTGTTATAAATAAGAAGTTTGTGAGTAAACATTAAGGAAAAAAATAATAATAATAAAGTTTTTTATATATATAATCGTCTCTTTATATAAGTGTTATTTCCATAATATAAATGAGAGGATCTATTGTAGATTTTTCTATATATTTTCAGAAATTATAATTTAATTTATCACTTAATCATATTATTTTTACTAATGTCTAAATTTATCAGTTCAGTTTCTTTCATTTTCCATCCACAAATTTTTAGTGCATTATTCTACCTAGTATCCAACAATGCATAGAGAGATGAATGATTTATATGCAAAATAAGAAAAGTTATTTAACGGAATCAGGTTTCTTATTGTTTTATTTCTTTATTCTTTATGCATTCTTTAAAAGAATAAAAATAATATCTTTTATTTTATAATTATGTGTTACTTCTTCTGTTAACGTCTATACTATATTTTTTTTTCAAAAAAAAAAATCACACTTTTTATTATGCTCTATATATATAACAATAATGCCCTATAAGATTGTTGGCAGATAGTGATAGTTTTAAATTGTCACAAAACGATTAGCAATAAAATGTCAACCACTCTAATATTGGATATTGCAAAACCGTTAGGAACGATTTTAAAAAATAACTGGATTAACCTTTATAAAACAGGACTTATTTCGACTTTATTTTTATGGGTGTTTAATTATCCCATTACAAATATGTAAATAAAAAAAAAAAGCATTTTACCTTACCTATATATATATATATAAAATATATATCATTTTTCTAATTAAAACATAGTATCTAAGTTATACTGGTCTTATGAGCACATACACAATAATGTTTCACAAAAGAAAGCATCACTAAACAGCAGTAGTCAGATTATAAGATAACAATAGTTCAGCAGCTATAATTCATCACCCATGAGCTTACCTTGGAACATAAAGATTCGTGACATACAGTATGTAGTGTTCTATGGATACACACTTAACTGCATGGGCATGTGCATTGTTTAATTAAACAGAATAGTAATAACATAAATTTCAGCAGTCATTTAATAATTTATTGGGAAGTGAAGGAACATGGTAGTATTTCCTTTTGTTGATGCGAGAGCTGAGCTTTGATATTGCTTACTAGAAAAGTAAAGGGTAAGTGGTAAGATCAGAGGCTGCTGTTCCTCCGCTATGTGCATTAGGATGGCTAGGTTGTAGGCTCAATGCAAACATGCGAGGACCTAAATTCGAGAATCCTATGACAGATTCATACTCTCCATTATCCACCAATCCATAACGTGGATCTTCTGCTCTTGCATCCTACATTCATAATAATAATAATAATAATAATAATAATAATAATAATAATAATAATAATAATCAACCATATCATTGCAGTTACAGAGTATATTTATTTAATTTAACTTTAGAAGATGGAAGTCAAGAACAAATACTATATAGAGAGAGACAGATATATATATTAGAATAATGTTACACATTCAAGTGTTTTTGTTAACTAAGTCCAACTAAGTTGATCTAACATCAACAAAAATCAATTATGAATAACATTATTCTAAGTCTTATTGTTTAACTTGATTGGACTTGGTTCATAAAAATACTTAGATGTATAGTATTACTCAATTATATTAAGCATATATGTAATCTACAAAAAAGCATGTGCAGAAATACATACTAAATCACGCAGGAGTCTGTTGTGCACTTCTTTCTCGTTGTTAAACTGCAAAAGGTAAAAAGGTAAAAAAGTTAAATTAAGTTAACCAAGCAACCTCTAAAAGAATATATTACTAAACTAGCAGAATATATATAATTAGTAACCATTTTTACATACCTTCTTCCTGTGCTGGTCAATCTGATTTGTGATCATCTTGTACTGTCCACCATTGTGATAAGGAACTCGTTAGCATAACGGAACAGAATATAATATAGTATTTTCGCAATCTTAAACAGGATGACAAATAAGTCAAGTAGCAATGTTTCCTTTCCTTTTTCTCTGAAAAAGAAAAAGTGAAAAACAACTACTGAATGCATTAATTGACACAAGTGTTTAATGTATGTAATGGTTAACTTTCGATTTACGATATTTACGTTACATATATACTTGATGAAGATCCTATCCATCAAGTAAAAAAATTGAAATAGGGACGCAGGTCTACCCGACCCGCCTTCACCAATAATAGAAAAGTGAAAATTCAAGTGCTGCCAATTTTATTTAAAATTGATAATTGAGACCTATTAAATGATTTGAATGATAAATTTTAATTTAAAAGCTCTCACTTATCAATTTTACTGAAAAGTTAATAAAAAATTAATACATGATTCTTTAGTTTTCAATTTGGTCATGGACCCCGGTGATTCCTCAAATGGAAATAATACACTGGCCTCCAAACCACATCCTGGATGGGGTCCCAAAAATTTGAGGTAACTTGGCATCACTTTACACTTATTATATATATTGGGTAAATAAAAAAAATTCTCAGCACCGAATAGTACTCGATTGCTAGATTAATTGTGTTAAATTATTGGCCAAAAATACTAACAAATATATATTAAAATTACTTATCCTTGAGTTTTTCTTTCTATATTAAAAGATTACTTTACCTTGTTGATCGCAAGTTGCAAAGAAATTAAAATATAATACTAAGTGCTCTTAATTTTTGTTCCCAAATAATTGATGACTTTAACAATATTCAATGTCAATTCAATTTTATTTTAAATTTTACAAAATATCATATAAGCATCATATATTATAATTAATAATTTGAGATTAAATATCACTTTAATAATACAACACTGGCCTCCAAACCATATTACGGGCGAGGTCCCAAATATTTGAGGCAAGTTGGCATCACTTTCCACTTACCATATATATTGGGTAAATAAAAAAACGGTAATGCTAGAAAAATAAAAAAAATAGTCAAAGTTTATTTTATTTAATATTTATTAATTATTATAATAATTAATAAATATTAAATAAGATAAATTCTAGCTAATTTTAGTTAGCACCAAATAGTGCTAAATTGTTAGATTAAATAGGTTGAATTACTGATTAAAAATACTAACAAATATATATTAAAATTGCTTATTCTTGAATTTTTTATTAAAAATTATCTTACCTTGTTGATCACAATTTTTTGTTCATAATTAGTGCTCACAAATTTAAAATACAATACTTCATACTTTTGTTTCCAAATAATAAATGGCTTTAGCAATTTTCAGTATCTCAGATCAATTTTATTTTAGGTCTCATGAAATATCACATTAGCATTTGTGAGATTATATGTTATAATTAGTGATTTGAAATTAAACATGAAATTTGTAACTCTAATATTTGATTTCAATTCAATTTAAAAATTATACAAAATAACAAAATTAAAACTCTATTAGACAATCGAATGAGCTTCGACCAATCCAAATTAATTATAAAAAGTTAAATTATTGAAAGATTTAATAGTATTTCCAAAATTATCTCTTCTAAAAATTTTAATTACCTAACTAGAATTGGATAATTTTATTTTTTAATGCACAATAAGAGGTATAGCAAATTGCTGTACCTATGTAAAGCTAGGTTTACGTTGAATGAAATATTTAGCAAAATTTTAAAATAAACACACTTTATTTTCATTATGATGTATGGGTATATAATAATAATACTTTCTTTTGTGGCCACTTGAAGCTAAGTATTTATATACTTTGCATTAAAGAAAAGTTAATTTGTCAATTTTTTTCATTAATAATAAATAGGCAAAAATCATGAACACATAAAAGTATCTCTATAAAAAATATTCAATCAATATGTATATATTTTTAAGCAAGTTCTTATTATGTACTCTCTCAATTTTATTAAGTACTCTCGCAATTTTATTACTAACCTTACGCTCGCGAATAACCTTAGAAGCCTTGTCCATTTCTTCCTCAAGGAGTTTAAGCTCTTCTATGCCCAGATCGTTCAGACAATCTCCCATCCTCTGCCTGCACCGTATGTATAACAACTTGAACATATGAAAAGAAATTAAAAAAGAAATTAAAGAAGCTGTTAAATACCTAATCTCCTGACGAAGATTCCTGTTTACATCTTTCAGCTTCCTCAAGTTTTCTTGCATATGCTGAAAAAAAGAGAACAAAAACAACTGCCCTTGAAAAATAAGTTTATCATATTACTTTAGTAATATATATTTATTTTTACTTATAGTTATGATCAAAGCTGTTAGAGAGTAGTTTTTATCAAAAGTTATTTTAAAATTTTCATTAAGAAAAATTTCTCTAAAGTATAATATTTGAAAATAATATTTTTTCTTTAAAAAGAGTGAATACAGGAAGGACCTCATAGTGGGAGTTCCAGAGATCAATTCCTACGGTCATCTGATACTGATCGAAGAACTGCTTAGTTCTGAAAAAAGAAAGACAGAGTGATAATTAATAAATCTAGGTACACAGGGGGTTTAGGGTTTGAAAATGAAGTAATTAAGAATAAGAATACGCACGAGATGGAGGGGCTAATGTACTCATGGAGTTTGCCAGTGCTAGAGAACATGATTATAGAAACCTTAGCATCGCAGAGAACGGTGAGCTCATTGGCCTTCTTGAAAAGTCCGTTGCGTCGTTTGGAGTATGTGACCTGCCTGTTGGTAGTGTTCTCTATCCTCTTGATCTGGATCTTCCCTCGAGCCATCTCTTAACCTACCTGTTTCTAGATCCTTCCTTCTTTCTTGTGAATAGCTAGTTGGGTAATAAAGAAAGGGAGAAGGAAATGGAAATGGAACTAGTTTGATTAAAGAGGGTGTGGGTGGTGGGTATTCAAAGAGAAGGGTGCATTGCTAGAAATAGAAGGCTCTTTGCCAAATTGACGAAAGGTGTTGCAGAGTTTGTTATAAGAGTCGTTACGGTGTTTGTGGTTTCATCGTCAATGTCATTCCATGTGCGCCACTGGGGACTGGAGTGTCCTTTACTTTCCGTCCTACTCCGTCACGGAACCTCCAACACACATACATCACATTACCCGTGATCCAACTCAAGTACTCAACCTTCTCATCTGTGATACGCCAGTTATATTAGGGCTTCATCATCATTACTATTACTTCTTTCTTCTCCCATTTAATTTCCTTGCTCGTTGAATAATCAAATTTTCATCATTTACGCTTTAATGTTATCTATCATTGTTTCATATCTATTTATTTTGTAGTGTACACACCAAAATTGGTCGTTAATATAAAATAAGTTAAACTATATATACATATATATATATATTAACTCATTTTAATATTTGATTTTGATGTGTAAATAGTATTTTTATTATTTATTTTTCTAATATCACTCCTCTAAATTGTGTTAGACAAAGGTTGCTAACAACATTTTCTTTTGGTGGGCGTCTAGAAGAAAAAAACACACTGTTTTTTGTTTTGTTTTGAAAATTAGGATGTCATGAAATTCAAATTATGAGATAGTTTTTATCGGTATCTATAATACTTGCTTGGACTAATCTGAATCTAATTCAAATTGCGTTCTTAGTTTTGGTGCGTGAATTTTTTATTGAAAATATCTCTATAAACTAGTTTTCAAATTGGAGAACTGCTTATGCAAATTTGAACCGCTTACCACTTAGACCAACGCTCGTTTTTGAAAGAGCTAGTTAATGCAGGAGGCTAATTTTTTTTTATATTGTATAAATATATGTGTAATATATTGTTATGGGAAAATTATGTGTTTTTTTTTATATGGTGTTTTATTCAAATCGGACGGTCCGATTTGTTTGAAAAAAAAAGTAAAGTACAAATCGGAGGGTCCGATTTGTTTGATAGAAAAAAAAATTACAAATCGCATGGTCCGTTTTGCATTTTTTTTTTTTTTTAAAATAGAAATCGGATGGTCCGATTTCAACATTAAAAATTTTTTTATTTTCAAAAACACAAATCGGACCATCCGATTTGTGATTGTTGATTTAAAAAATAAAACAAATCGGAGGGTCCGATTTGTTCACACCATAACAATGAAAAACTCATCTCTTCTCCCATCACTGTGAGATACACTCACCTCTCTCCCACACAAAAAATAATAAGCGTAATGCAGGATGCTTTATTAAAAGTTTTTTTTTCTCTTTGACCCGCTTTATTCAAAGTTTAAATATAACCTTGAAAAGCTTTGGTGGATCATATATACAGGGCCTTTCTGAAGGACTTTTTGATTGGGTTTTTACACCACCGAACTTTTCCGTACCCACTAAATTCTGGCATCTTGAGAAGCTATTAGATAATGGGTCTAAAATTATAAGAAATAAAAAATAAAGGATGAGCGATTTTTTTATAACAAACATGCCCAATGTCCACTATGTATACCAAAATTCCAGATCAATTAACAATATCTATGTTAAAAAAAATCAATATTTTAAATACTGTATTGCAAATATATTCTGAAAATATAATGAAATTATGAAATAAGAATAACTAAGAAAGTAAAAAGTGATGGATATTTCTTTACTCATAGGTCCATAAGAGTAAGAATTTTTTCTATTATGCAACTGTTTTGGACAAAAATGAAGAGCGAAAATCTGACGACAATCCGAAATCATGCTTTACTAACGAGCATGCGAAGAATCATATGAAAATAACTATAGGTCGACAAACAAACAAGATAAATGTATATCCCAACCTAATGACTGCTCAACTGATACTAAAAAATATATAAAACAGGAACACTATCATTGGGTAAGACGCTATCATAAGCCCACTCCAGCTGCTAGGTACTAGCAGCAGCATTTGGATGAGCATAAGTTGAATGTTGGCAACTATATTTTCTGTCACGATGAGAGGGAAGCCTCCGACTTAAACCAAAGATATTATTTTGATCATATTTCTAAAAATAAATTCGTTTATTCTTACATTTAATTCTACTACTTCTATTTCTCAAATTATATTTATTTTTCTATTGTCAAATTGTTTGTGCGCGCTGGGAGTACAAATGTGTGCCTAAGTATTTAAGTTTCTATATAATAATTTTCTATGTATTTAAATAATAACTAAATTTAAAAACATAAATATAAAATTTTATTTCTCAACTTAACAAATTAATTTGAAAATTACTTAGGTATTATTTTTTTGTTATTACTGTATAACAATTTCATAATATTTTGTTATGCATTAGTTCCTAATGAATAAAAGAAATATATATCAATATAATAAATTAAATAAATAACTATATACAACAATTCATTCAAAACAAATGTGTTGTATAAAAAATATTTAAAAATTATATTTTTTATTTACTAATTATTGTATGTGAACAATAATAATCTTATATAACCGTGTTCACTATTTAAAAACTAATATTAAGATATTATTGATAAAAATTGAATTATTAGATTAACGTACAAAAAAAATCTGATAATGTTCAATACATCAAATTCCTATTGTCAAATTTAATTATTAAACTAAGGTATATGAATTTGATATTAGTTTTCAATAACTTTATCAAAAGTTAATTAAAAAAAATTGTATCAAAATTTTATATTTATTATAAAATCCAAATAAGTAACTAATTTTCTGTATGATCATCCATAATAGATTTATTTCATAACAAAAAATAAAATATGAGTTAAACAAAATATTTATTTAATTACTCTATCGATCCCTATGATTTTAGAAAATTTTTAATTAAATTTATATATTTTTTTTCTTTTCGATTGAATCTATATACCGTATAAAATTTTGTAATTAATGTTTTTGTCACGATAAGAACTTAATTATAAAATCTGATATAGTATAGGAACCTGATTAAAAAGAAAAAAAAATAAAAACCTAGTTAAAAATTCAATAAAATTATAGAATCTGACATAATTAAACCTAAAATATTTTAATCATAAACTTTGAAATACAACAAAAATGCTTGAAGTTTACATTTCTAATCAAATCATATTGTTTTTCTAAAGTTTAAAATACTACTCGCGCTACTTCCGAATTGTGTAGTCCTTCAAGGGTAGTTTGTGTTAAAGATTTGTTCTAAATAAAACAGCAAATACATATATACATGTTTAAACTAAAATCCAAATATTTTACTCTCTGCAACAATTCATCAAATGCAAGTAGATTGTATAAAAATTATAATAATATATTTTTGACATCCTATTCTATAAATATTAGATATTTATTTAAATAAATATCTATTAACTATTTAAATTTCTAATTAAATATACAATAGTAAATTCTATTAACAAAAAAAAATTAAATTAATTTAAAAAGCATTAAATTAATCTACCATTTCTATAATAGATAATTTTTTAAATTTCTAATACTATTATTGGAGTACTATATGTCTCCTGATTATTAGAGTTAAGTGCTTTAAAATACTGCAATTCGCTACAAATATTAACTCACACAGCTAAACAACTAATAAAGTAATAATAACTCCACTTCATGTTCTTTTAAATATTTGATGTTATCACTATATTACACTTTTTCTTTCTTTGCACCTCTAGTATTCCTAGTTGGGAAGAGATTGATTATGAACCTGAGTCAAGATTTTGTTTCAAACCAACGATCAACCCTTCAACAGTTTTCTTGGTGGAATTTCATTTTTGGTACTGGTCAGATTTCATAAAATACAACAGTCAAGCAAACAAAATAAACATGAAGTGATGATATACTGTCTTCACAAGAAGCTAAGGAATTATATTAGTAGACAAATTTTGATTTTGTAAACAAAGGACAAAAGAAATTAAAGTACCAATAATATCACACTATCACAAAAAAAATACTATATGCATTTAGATAAGAAATTCAATCTTGCACGAAAACTAAATGCATAAAACACAAATCAAGAGGGAGCAAAGAAAATTATGTTGCCAAACCATGTTATTCTCCCATTAATAACGAATGCATACAGAAACCAAACTATTTTTTTCTTGTGATCTTTCAGCATTTTTTTTCTAACAAGGAATGCTAGGGGCCCAACAATTTTGGTATTTTGTAACCATCAATTGACCATCAATAGTATTTTTAATGGTGTGAGATTACATCTAATGGTAGAAAATCACTCACTTTTGTTTTGATGGTTAAGTGTTGGCTAGAAAACACAAAAGTTGCTGGTCTCCTAGACTTTTCCTTTTTCTAACACTTAAAAACTACCAAAACCTCTTGAAGATAAGCACAAACTGAACAAAACAAAGATCTTTAACCATTTTCAAAATTTAAACTTTAACATTGAGTAGATATATAATGTCACATGCAAAAGAGAACAATATAAGTTTCAAGGATATATTGAACATACTAAAGATTATACAAAAGTTAACTACCACACCTTAGTTGACAACCTATCTCCCCCAAAACCTTTATTACTGCAAGGACATCTCCTGATAGCTAAATTTAAGATGAATGTTGATTAAAATACAATTGCAAAATAAGATAATTCAAAGGGAGTTGGCTATGATCAAAAGTAGCTGCTAGAGGGAGAAAGAAAAAAAAATTACCAAGTTAAAACAAAAGTGAGAGCATGCATAAGTGTTAAAAATTTTCAATATACAAATTCTAAAATCACAGTGATGCCATCTCATTAGAGCATCACATGTTTAAGCTGCAAACAAAAAATAAATTGATCCATGTTATCAAAATTAAATTTAATTAAACCAAAACCTTTTCTAGTTCTTATCAATATTTTTAAATGATGAAGTACATATTTTTATAGTTACTAAAATAGATTTTAAGCTTCAATTACATGTTTAAAACAAACAAAAATACATAAAAAATAATGAAAAACAGCAAAAGGAAACAAATTATTAATTATACATTCATGAAAACAAACCAAACTACGAATAAATAGTAAAATGTGAACTAAAATCGCAAAGACAACTCAGAAACTACCTCACGGGGCCAAGAAACATAAAATTATTCATGTTAAGTGATATCCAAAAGAGCAAATCTAAATGTAGAACACTAAATATCAAATAACATCTCATGAAAGGACTAAAAACGCAGTATGAATTCAGGGTGCTGAGTGTGAGTGGTGCTGGTGTGAGTGCCGAAGGTACAATACTATAAGTTCTAATAAACTTGGAAGAATTCCATAAAAGCTAAAATTTGTCAGCAGGCACAACAAAATGGGTATAGCTCTCATGGAGCAGTTTGAGCATTTGCATTCCCATGCAACAATACTTGAAGGAACAATCACTTTTCACCTCACAATCTTTCAATAACAACCTCCAATATGCACTACTATTACAACATCCATTTCTAGTATCTATAAAATAAGAAAGAAAGAAAGAAAATTAATAGTTCAAAATGAAACATTGGTAAAAAGGGCATATTCTGATTCAAATTAATAATATTCGTTATGCATATCCTGATTTAGAAAGAAGCATCAAAATCATAAGATTTTCAAAGGCAACATAGAATGATTTTCTTAATTAAACTACATTGCAACAATATCATTAATCAAACAGCATAGAATGATTTACTTAAAAAACACTCATTTAAAAATGCTTATTAAAGTAAATCATTAAAGGGCCTTGAGAAGCATCAATATTATTCCCTATTGAAATGTTTTACTTACAATGATAAATATGTCATAATGGAATAAATCAAGCTTCTTCTATTTAAACTCAAACATGCATTTAGCCATTAACTTGTTAGTTATGCTCTTCTATTTTATTTAGAGTTGTCATTCTTATACATAACCACAACAAAGTACCAACTTGAACACTACAAAATGGACAGTTAAGATCACATTTAAACATCATCAATGTATATATATCTTGAGACAAATAAAACCAAAATGTAAATAAATCAAACACATAAGAATAGAATATCAACTAAGAGAGTTTGTACATACTCTATCAATTAATCCTTTAAAATCAGCATTAATCCAAGTAATGATTAAAATCTTGTACCATGTCAAATCGCCATATAATTCTTCTGGAAATTGTGTTTGGCTATGATGCCTTTGCTATTTGATTAAATCAAGATTATTCTATTTCTCAACTTCATTTTCTTTCCCATTATAAAAAAATACAAACTTTCAAAAGTTATTAACTTTTTAAACTATAGTTGCCAACTGTTTGTTTTTCAGTGATCTTTTAGTAGAAATTTGGATCCTAACCAATGAAGTACTTCTTCATAATTCACAGATTCATTAATTGAAATGTTTGAAAAATTATTTCCTCATGTTACCTACTAATTCTTGAAGGCACTTTCATTTGTAACAAATCACTACAGATATATTTCTAAGAGACGAAGATTCCTAAAAAAATAAGAAGAAAAAAAAAAGAAAAGAAAAAGAGAAGCAGATTAAACATAAATACATAATTTCTGTTCATACCCTGAGTCGACCTGATCGACCCAGAATGTTTGGCGACAAGGCGACTGACCTCTTCAGGTCAGACTATCCGACCTCTTCTCAAAGAGCTCGGCCAAATCGACAGGAAAGCCCAATAAAGGGCCCAAATAGAGGAACACGACCCAAATCTGGAGGCAATCCCAGCCTACAGAGATAAAGGCGGTTTCGTTGAAGATAAGCTGACCTCACCTAAAGATAAGATAAGATAAGATAACTAACTTATCTTATCTAGAAAGGTCACTTCTCACCATTATAAATACACTGGAGCACCCAGGTATAACTCATACTCTGATTCTACTCAATACCTGCTTAATCCCCTTGCTAACTTAAGCATCGGAGTCCCTTGCAGGTACCCCCACCCTTCGGTGACAAAGGATCAGCAGCACATCCAGTCCAACAAGTCAGACGCACCAGCTCCGGCCGCTATTCACCAGCCGGACACATCAGTTCCGACCAGCACAGGAGATCTCGTCTGAGATCGACCTACAATTTCAGATAACCCTCGGAACATTGGCGCCTTTGCCGGGGAACCTGGAAGTCATCTAATCACCATGGCGGATGACCATGACAACAACCACGATTCAGGTTTGGAGGATCGGACACCGCACAAAAACGCGGATGTCACGCTATAAAACACTCCGAAAACCAACAAAGACAAAGACTCACCAAATTCAGGAGCAATAGAAGCGCTCCTGGATCGCCTAAAACAACTGGAAAAAGAAATCAAACAACAACGGGAAATTGGAAAAGATCTCCAAAGAGAAGTGCGGCGACGTTAGGAGTTGGAAGAAAAACTATAGCAATTGGAAGCCGATCTCAAATTAAAAGCCCCGCGGGCTAATCTCAAGGAAAATTCACGCAAAGAGCAAGACCCGTTCACCAGGGAAATCATGAAAACCAAAATTTCAAAAGACTTCAAACTCCCGGATATGACCCTGTATGATGGCACCACGGATCCCAACCACCATCTCAGCAACTTCAGAAGTAGAATGTACCTCACTGACGCCCCAGATGCTGTTCGCTGCAAGGCTTTTCCAACAACTCTCACAAAGACAGCGATCCGATGGTTCGACAGCCTACCCCCGAAGTCTATCTCAAGCTTTGATGAGTTAGCTACAAAATTCCTGGCCATATTCTCCATTCAGAAAGATAAAGCCAAGCACGCCCCCAGTTTACTAGGGATCAAACAAGGAGATCGGGAGAGCCTTCGCAACTACATGGAGAGATTCAACAAAACATGCATGGACATACAAAGTTTACCAACGGAGGCCGCTATTATGGGACTCATCAATGGCCTACGAGAGGGACCTTTCAGCCAATCTATATAAAAAAAGTACCCGATCTCCTTAGACGAAGTGCAGGAGCGGGCAGAAAAGTATATCAACATGGAGGAAAATGCTCGGTTAGGAGAAACCTCAAAATCGGGGGCCTCCTACCGAGACAAAGACAAGGAATCCAAAAGAAAAGAAGATCGACAAGGGGAGAAAATAAAAAAATACCATAATTTCACTCCCCTCAGGGCATCCCTGGTCGAGATATACAAAGAAGTCTGCCATATAGAAAAAATCCCCCCAGCACGGCCACTCAAAGGCAAAAGGGGAGGAGGAAACCGGAAGGAATATTGTGAATACCATCGAGTCCGAGGACACTCCACAAACGAATACTTCGACTTAAAAAATATCATAGAAAAATTAGTGAGAGAAGGAAAATTAGATCGATTCCTGGCCACCCGAGATGATGATCAAAGAAAGAGACGAAGGGATGAAGATACCGAACGAACAGAACGATCACCTCGGACACCAGAAAGACATGTCCACATGATACACGGCGGATTCACAGCAAGTGGGATCTCCAAATCCTCTCGCAAAAGATATCTCAAAGAAGTATATCATGTCGAAGGAGAGGAGAAAACACCCAACATTCCGGCAATTACATTCACTAAAGAGGACGCATCCGGCATCATCACAGGACACGATGATCCCATGGTTATCACCATCATATTGGCAAACACCAACCTACACCGCACCTTAATAGACCAAGGGGGTTCTGCCGACATCTTATTCAAAACAGCCTTTGATAAACTCGGCTTGGAAGAAAAAGAACTTAAAGCATATCCAAACAGCCTGTTTGGGCTAAGAGATACCCCGGTTCGACCACTCGGATACATACCACTACATACAACCTTCGAAAAAGGGGACTAATCCAGGACCCTCAAAATAGACTACATCATAGTCGATGTAAGTTCAGCTTACAACGCTCTCATAGGACGGACAACACTCAACCAACTCGGAATGCTCTCATAGGACGGACAACATTCAACCAACTCGGTGCAATAGTCTTGACCCCACACCTATGTATGAAGTTCCCAACCCCAAAAGAGATAGCCACGATAAAAGTAGACCAGAAGACGGCACGTTGCTGTTATAACGAAAGCCTAAACCTCAGAGGCAAAGGAGAAGAGTTCCACACAATCGAGCTGGGCGGAGTTCATCGACGAGAAGAACTTCGTCCCCAACCAGAAGGCGAAATAGAAAAGATTCAGATCGGGGACACCTCGGAAAAAACAACCAATATCGGCACAATCCTAAAAGGAGATTTAAAAGAATTACTAATACAATTCTTGCGAGATAACGTCGATCTCTTCGCGTGGAAAGCTGCAGACATGCCAGGCATAGACCCTAAGCTAATGTGTCATAAGTTGGTAGTCTATCCAGGATCTCGACCGGTGCAGCAGAGACGAAGAAAACTCGGGCCAGAGCGATCCCAAGCTGTTAACGAGCAAGTACATGCACTACTGGAAGCCGGATTCATAAGAGAAGTCAAATACCCGCTATGGCTAGCCAACGTTGTCTTGGTGAAAAAATCAAATGGAAAGTGGCGAATGTGCACCGATTACACCGATCTCAACAAGGCTTGTCCAAAAGATCCATACCCACTCCCAAGTATTGACGCTCTAGTAGATGCTTCCTCTGGGTACAAATATCTCTCGTTTATGGACGCATACTCTGGATATAATCAAATCCCCATGTATCCACCAGATCAAGAAAAGACCTCGTTCCTAACACCGAAAGCAAACTACTGCTACATCGTGATGCCTTTCGGTCTTAAGAACGTAGGAGCTACTTATCAAAGGCTAATGAATAAAGTCTTCTCAGATCACATCGGAAAAATCATGGAATTTTATGTGGACGACATGTTGATAAAGACACAAAGCGAAGATACATTATTATCCGACTTGACTCAAGTGTTTTACACTATAAGGAAGCACAACATGCGGCTCAATCCCGCAAAATGCACCTTCGCAGTAGAAGCAGGCAAATTCTTAGGCTTCATGCTCACACAAAGGGAAATTGAAGCAAATCCAGACAAATGTCAAGCCATACTCAACATGAAGAGCCCAACCTATGTCAAAGAAGTACAACAACTCAATGGGAGGTTGGCCGCCCTATCTCGATTCTTAGCAGGAGCTGCGATAAGATCTCTCCCCTTCTATGCTACTTTAAGAAAAGGAAAACAGTTCGAATGGACGATAGAATGTGAACAAGCCTTCCAAGACTTCAAGGAGTTCTTAGGACGGCCACATATCCTATTTCAATCACAAGAAAGAGAACCGCTCATATTATATCTCGCAGTAGGGAGCCGGGCAATAGCCTCAGCACTAGTCAGAGAAGACGAAAATGGGCAAAAACCCATCTACTTCATTAGCAAAGCACTACAGGGATCCGAGCTGAACTAACAGAAAATAGAAAAATTTGCCTATACCCTCATCCTGACATCTCGACGACTCCGCCCGTACTTCCAGCCTCACACCATTAAGGTTCGAACTAACCAACCCATAAAAGGAATATTGCAGAAAACAGATCTGGCAGGCAGAATTCTACAATGGGCAGTCGAGTTGTCAGAGTTTGACCTCCAATATGAAGCTCGGACGGCCATCAAATCACAGTATTTGGCCGACTTTATCACAGAATTCACAGATGCCCTAGAAACCCCCACAAAATGGAATCTTTACGTGGACGGTTCTTCAAATAAAACTGGAAGTGGCGCAGGCGTGATAATAGAAAGCGACCAAGGAACCTAAGTTGAGCTCTCCCTCAAGTTCGGGTTCTCGGCCTCAAACAACCAGGCAGAATATGACGCATTACTAGCCGGTTTGAAGCTGGCTAAAGAGGTCGGAGCTCAAAAACTCAACATTTACAGCGATTCACAAGTGGTCACATCACAAATAACAGGTAGCTACCAAGCCAAAGATCCACCATGAAAAAATATTTGGATTAAACCAAGGAACAGCTCAGACAAATCGGGGAGTATAAAATCTGCCACATACCCCGCGAACAAAACGCCCGAGCTGATGCATTCTCAAAACTAGCCAGCACCAAACCAGGGGGCAACAATAGGAGCTTCATCCAGGAAATGTTACAAAACCCATCAATCTCGGAAGAAGAAAAAGTCCTGACTATAACAAGTCAGGACCAAAGATGGATGACCCCCAAAATCAACTACCTCAAAACAGGAACGCTCCCCACAGAAGAAAAGGAGGCAAAGAGGTTAAAAAGGGAGGCACAGTACTACACCATTATAAACAACATCCTGTACAAAAGAGGAATCTCAACACCTTTACTAAAATGCGTGCCGACCTCCAACACAAGGGAAGTGCTAGAAGAAATACACGGCGGTATTTGTGGCAATCATCTCGGAGCACGAGCTCTCGCCAAAAAAGTACTCCGGGCGGGATTTTATTGGCCAACTTTACAGAAAGAAGCTATAGAATTTGTAAAGACATGTCCACCATGTCAGAAACATGCCAACTTTCACATCGCCCTGCCAGAAGAGCTCATTAGCGTGACCTCGCCTTGGCCATTTTCAAAATGGGAACTCGATCTTCTCGGCCCCTTCCCACAGGGATCAGGACAAGTTAAATTCCTCATAGTAGGGGTAGATTACTTTACAAAGTGGATTGAGGCAGAGCCCCTAGCCAATGCCACCGCTCAGAGAAGTCGGAAATTCTTATATAGAAACATCGTCACAAGGTTCGGGGTTCCATATTCTATAACCACAGACAATGGCACCCAATTCACAGACGCAGGCTTCAGAAAATTAGTAGCCAACTTGAATATAAAGCACCAGTATACCTCTGTTGAACATCCACAAGCCAATGGACAGGCCGAAGCTGCCAACAAAGTCATATTGGCAGGGTTAAAACGAAGACTGCAAGATGCAAAGGGAGCCTGGCAAGAGGAGCTTCCACAGGTTCTATGGGCATATCGAACGACGCCACATTCCACCACAAAGGAATCCCCTTTCCGATTAGCATACGGAATAGAGGCAATGATTCCAGTAGAAATTGAAGAAGGATCGCATAGAGTAGTCCATTATAATGAGGGAGCAAACTTCCAACTTCAGAGGGAAGAACTCGACCTACTACCTGAAATCCAGGAAAGAGCTCGGATTAGAGAAGAAGCTCTAAAACGTCGAATGGCTTCCAGATATAATCAAAGGGTAGTGCCAAGAAGTTTTGCTAAGAATGATCTCATCTTAATCCGAAATGACATTGGAACAACTTGGCCCGGAAAAGAAAAGCTGGCAGCAAACTGGAAGGGACCCTACCGAGTCATAGAAGTGCTTGGAAAGGGCTACTACCGACTGTCCGAACTCGAGGGACGAGAGCTTCCCAGATCATGGCACGCCTGCAACCTAAGAAGGTACTACAACTAGAAAAGGCAACGGATCTCATTAGTGGATGTGCTCTTTTTCCTGAAAAGGTTTTTTAATGAGGCACCATGTCGAGATCCAGGTCATGCCCGACTTAAAGGGATAAGAAAATTCCCGCATATATATATATATATATATTTGCTTTTTTTCTTTGAATAAAGTTTATTTAGATATTCTACAAAGAATCCAAGATGCATTAATCTGAAGTATTCACCGTCCGGTTATAAAGCGACAGGTCGGCAGAAAGTGAAAAACAATTTCACTGCACGACCACGATAAAGATAAATCGTCCGATAAAGGTGAAAACGACCACGATAAAGATAATCGTCCGATAAAGGTGAAAACGCGATTCACCCAAAGGACGATCTAAAGATACCAACCACTTTCTACAAATCGGCAAAGGTGAACACAGAATAATGTAAGAAGTTATCGAAAGCAATCCAAAAAAGAACCTGACGAGATCTTACGGATAGCTAAAATAATAACTTAAAGGCTGGCCGACGCTCACAAGTCGGACCAAGTCAACCCAAGTTATAAGTAAACCCTGGAAAGAGGTATGGCCAACCCTATTAAAGAGGATTACTTTAACTTAGAAGGGCCTGACATAACAAAGTCAACCCAAAATAAAAAGTTATACAAGTAAGTCCCTGAAAGAGATCTGACAAAGATCCAAGAAAGAGGACTACAAAAAATAACTTAAAGGAGACCGACATAACCAAGTCGGACTCCTACCACTAAAAAGTTATACAAGTAGTCCCTGAAAAAGATCTGACAAAGATCCAAGAAAGAGGACTACAAAAAATAACTTAAAGGAG
Source organism: Arachis duranensis (assembly GCF_000817695.3). Lineage (NCBI taxonomy): Eukaryota > Viridiplantae > Streptophyta > Magnoliopsida > Fabales > Fabaceae > Arachis > Arachis duranensis. The sequence continues at coordinate 1,675,331 of NC_029779.3, read as the reverse complement.
ACCGACATAACCAAGTCGGACTCCTACCACTAAAAAGTTATCAAAGTAATCCCTGAAAGAGACCTGACAATGGTCCAAGAAAGAGGATTACAAAAATAACTTAAAGGGGGACCAGCACAAAAGAACCACCAAAAAACAAGTTGGACCCATAAGTCACAACCTCAAAGGATCCAAGCTACAAAACAAAGTAATCCGAGGAGGTCGAGATAAAAGATTTCAAACGTTAGTAGAAAAATGAAAAGATGCCAAGTCAAAAACTACCTCTATTACTCCACAAAAGTTATAAGGCCCCGGAACAGCGGCCATCAACACCTGCTAAAAATAGCGAGCTACTTTTTGTTTTTCAAAATAAAGTTGCTAAAACGAGCAACTAGAAACCGTCAGCAAAACAAACAAAGTTTTAAAAAGCCCACAAGCCGGGCCAACTACATAAATATCTAGAAAGAGATCAGCAAGCATCAGGAGCCTTCTTGGCATCATCAGGACAAGGAGAAGGAGGACGAGTCTCAATAGGCATGGCATCTATGGTTCCATCCTCCCGGTTCAGAACCTGGCAATCCGAATCAGGTGCAACCAAAGGAACAGAAGAGGTCAACACTTTGGCAGAGGACACAGGAGGAGGATCAACATCATCATTACCATCATCATCAGGGACAATCCTGCCATCCCTGACAATATTGTCCATGCTAAAAGGGGTGAGATCGGCCTCGGGAGCAATGACCCGAACTTGCTCCTTCAAGTTCTCGTAAGCAGCAGTCACGCTGCCAATGAAATGACCCTGGAGCTCAGAATAATCTTCCCGGGCATTATTCAACTCCTCTCTCAGGCGCATCACCTCCCGATAAGTCGTAACGTAACTCTCCTTATGCATCAAGGCTGTGTCCTCGGCCAACCTCAAAGAAGCCGCCAGTGAAAGGGAACTCGCCTTCTCATTCTCTAGATCCTGCTCCTCCTTCAGCCCCTTCATCCGGTCAAACTCCTGCTTTACCTCCTCCATAAATGCCTTGGTAGCATGGAGAGGAAGATTTTGAGCAGTCCGGTATATAGTAGCCACCATAAACGCCATCTGTACGTGATTTCGGGCCATAAATTCCAAATGATGAAGGATGGACACATCGTCCATTGAGATGGTACCATAGGGACCGATTTGCTGATCTACAAACTCAATGGCATTGAAATCAGGGGAATTGAGGTCAAAAGGCTCAGCCGTCTTTTGCTTCTTACTTGGAGGGGCAGCAGATGGAGCGCCAGAAGTAGGATGAGGATCCACCAAGCGGATCCGAGGTGTTAGGATCACCTTCTTCATCCCGGGGGAACTCGGCACTGATGGCTTCTCGCGCACTTGGGAGGACCCCTCCCCAGCCGCCTTGGCAGCAATATTTCTGGCAGCAGTCGCCTTCTGCGCCTTCTTAAAAGCTTTCATAGATTCGTTATTCTTCATTGCCTCTGCAAATAAAACAGAAAGTTACGCTACAAGTCGGGCAAGTCGGAAAGACAGCTACAAGCAATATAAACAGATAAGAAAGGAAACACAAAATACCCAGCTCAGTTTGAAGAAAAGAGGGATTGGTTAGAAATTTCTTTGTGTCAAGATGGGGAGGCTGCCCCCAGTGTTCTTCCAAGACAGTCATAAAGGCTCGCTCAACCTCATCCAACATTTCCCACGTATAATGGGACACCCTCACATCCTTTTTCCATTCCAAGGAAAAAGCAAGCTCGTCATTTTCATCCAGAAAGAAGGGCCGAGCTCCTTCAACAGCTCGGACCTTGAAAAAGTAGTTTTTAAAATCACGGAATAACTCGTCAAACATGGAAAAGACCTTCTTTCCCTGGGTAGAGCGAAAGGAGACCTAAGCTACCTTCTTTTTTACCTCTCCGGGCTTAGTCAAGACAAACAGATAGAAAAAGAGAGATTGGGAAGCAGGGATACCAAAACCATTGCACAATAATTGAAAAATCTTTATGAAACCCCAGGAATTAGGGTGAAGTTGAGAGGGGGCAACATTACAAGACCATAACAGGTCAGTTTCAAATTGAGTAAAAGGAAGGGTAATACCCAGCGGACCAAAGAAAAAGTCATAAACATAGAAGAAAGGGCGATCGTCAACAACCCGAGTAGAGAAGCAGACTCTCTCTTCGGAGGAGGGAGGGACAAGTTCATAGTTCTTCTCATCACCTGGATTACTACAGACCCTATGAAACTGCCTAAGCTGCGCACAAAACTCGAAATCAACCAAGGAGACACACATAAGGACCATTGACTCCACCCAATCAGCCATGCCCTCAGGAACTCGGGAAGGCATCTCTACAACGTTATTGCGAGAAGACATGAGGCCAACTAAATCCTACAATAAGAAAAGAAGAGTGGATTACTTAAAAATATCCCGGACGAGGAGCAAAACATCTCGACAAACAGAAAGGGAAAACCCCAAGACTCAAGATAAGAAAGTCTGGGGGCATCCCTTGGAGGCAGTAAATAGGCAAGGTTTTCAAGATATTTCTACAGCCTACATCCCGGCACTCATCAAAAAGAAAATAAAATCCCGAAAGAAACAAAAGAAGCAAAAAACAAAAACACCACCCTTCTACGGTTTATCAGAAAAAGTATCGCTCCTACAGTGAAAAACACTACTGCTACAGTTTATCAGAACACCAAAAGGACCAAGAAGAAAAACAGCAAAGGCGCAAACTTTTTTGAAATCAAGTAAAAAATCATTAGCAAAAGCACAGGCAGAAATGGCGGCAACATGCAAAAGAAAAAGATTCAAGCAAACAAAGAAGAGATCCGCACCAAAAAGGGAAAAATCCAGAGCATGCAACAAGTCAAACATGATAAAAACAGAAAGATCCAAACTTCCTCCAAAAAGAAGATCAAAAGGAAAACTCCATCGCAAAGTCAAAAATAAACAAGGAAACACGAAATGGGACTAACCTGGAGACGAAAGAAAGCTTCGAGGAAAGGAATGGAAGTGCAGAAACAAAGGCTGCCCAGAAAATCGCCAAGTGACGCTGCAACGCAAGAAAGCAGAAGTGCAAACGAAAGGCAGAGAACAGATGAGAGAAACAGAAAACGAGAGAGTAAAGGGAGAAGTTACGAAGAAGAAGTGAAGAAGAAAAACCGTTTTTGATCGAGAAAATTCAAAATAAAGCCAAGAGAGAATGGGGGCAATTAATGCCAATTAAATGCGGATGTTAAAACCGCTTGCATTCCCAAAAAAGCGCTAATACAAAAGCGTGCGCTTTTAGAGGAAAACGTTCTACATTCAAAAATCTACAAAAGAAGAAATTGACAAAATGCTTGAACCCGGTTTCACTAAAAGAAGGACCGACGTCAAAAGACTCGACCTCAAACAAGAAAACCGAGCTCAAGCAGGGGCACTGTTCATACCCTGGGTCGACCTGACCGACCCGGGATGTTTGGCAACAAGGCGACCAACCTCTTCAAGTCAGACTATCCGACCTCTTCTCAAAGAGCTCGGCCAAATCGACAGAAAAGCCCAATAAAGGGCCCAAATAGAGGAACACGACCCAAATCCGGAGGCAATCCCAGCCTACAGAGATAAAGGCGGTTCCGTTGAAGATAAGCTGACCTCACCTAAAGATAAGATAAGATAAGATAACTAACTTATCTTATCTAGAAAGGTCACTTCTCACCATTATAAATACACTGGAGTACTCAGGTATAACTCATACTCTGATTCTACTCAATACCTGCTTAATCCCCTTGCTAACTTAAGCATCGGAGTCCCTTGAAGGTACCCCCCACCCTTCGGTGACAAAGGATCAGCAGCACATCCAGTCTAACAAGTCGGACGCACCAGTTCCGGCCGCTATTCACCAGCCGGACACATCAGTTCCGACCAGCACAGGAGATCTCGTCCGAGATCGACCTACAATTTCAGGTAACCCTCGGAACAATTTCTAAAAAATAATTCAACTTTGCAGATCTATTGAATGGAAATAAATTTGTACTCCTTTCTAGATGTTCTGCACATATACCACCCAAAGTTTTACATATTGTTCATTCTTATAACATCCCCAATAAATATAGCAAATTATACATCTATGAAAATTGTTTTTCACGTCAATCATAAGCTTCACAGTTCATAATAAGGAGAAATCAAGGGCTTCCCGATTTGATCAAGTAATGACATAAATAGTGATTAAAAGCAAGAAATGTCTAAGACTAACCAAATGCTATATCACAAAACAACAATCAATATTTGAAGTAGAACAACTACACATGTTACTTAATTCTTAAATTGGAGAAAGTTCCTTTTGCAATATCAAAAGTGTACCAACAGCATGCTTTAATAAAAGAGATCAATTTAATTGACAATAAATCATTTAAAATATGGTTCTAAATGCCAGCAATATGTGTTCTGTAGTCTCTCTTGTTCCTCTTCAGATGTTCCGCCCATATACCATCCAAAATTACCAAAAAATAAAAAAAGCCAATAAGGCATAAGATTTGATAACCCATAATGCTAAATTTATATAGACCAAAGCTACAGATGAAACGATAAGGGACAATAAACTCACCATTGAGTTTACTATAAGCTAAATACATATAAATTCTTAGTTTACCAATTTTACCAATTTTATAGGAGCAAGGGAATAAGAATGGATGAGCTTATTCTTGGGATCTTTGAATCCCATCACACTTTATCTGAACTCTAGCACCCTACCTTATATAACTATTTCACGTAGGCTAAATTTTAAAGCATTAGAAAAATACAAATCCAAGATTTGTCGAGGCAAAGCTTAATGAATGCAATTAACAAAACTCAACTGATAAATTAACAAAACCCAACTGATCAATTAAGAATCCCTAACAATGTGATGGTGGATGCATTTCCAAAACACATAACTCCATTTTAGTGTTGGATCTAATTTGTCAAAATGAAATGGGTATAACATACAAAGGTTTATTAATTGGTACTCAAATTACATCATTTCAAAACTCAAATTAAATTGTTTATTAATTTTAAATGTAACTTCTCAATTGAAAATTACAAATTTAGCACGCAAAAACCCCAAAAATGCCATTGAAAATAATAGATCGACGAAAGATAATCCTACTGATATATCTGTTACATAGACTCCAACAGAATTTTGGTAGTATGATCCCAATAGCTAAAAATTCCCTGACCAAAGCATTCCCAATACAAAGGAAACACATCAGCTCGTCTGTAACTCAAAGGCCTTAGCCTATTGTAATCTTCTTGTCTTGTAATCCATAGAATTAATCCATATAATATAAACATAGTTAATATCATTAATGATGTAACATCAGAAACAATCCAAGAACAAAAGCTTTAACAATAACATCTTACTTGAAAGTATGATCAAAATAGAGCCTTCTTTGTTTTGTTTTTTTCTTATAGAAGCAAACGAAAGGGACAAAGCTCTTAGTTACCACTTACCAGTACTCGAAAGTATGCTCAAAGTAACTCAGCTCGCATTGCTTTTGAAGGGTAAGCCTCCCTTGAACCAAAGACATGCACAACACCACGACACGTGTTCACATTTCAGCATAAAATTCACTTCACAGTCCACCAAAACCGTTGGAAAAACCAAAATGGGACATGACTACCATAGCCAATTGAAGGGTGGAAATGTATCTGTGAGATGGAACCTGATAAGTGTTGTCGAACTTGTCATATACATCTTTTTCTCTTTCTGAAATTGACATAAACTATTTCACATTAAATAATGAACTAAAGAGTCATTAAAGCAAGTTAGGCAATCATATTGGTATTTCAACCCATATAAAGGATATGCAAACATTTGTATCTAACCTGAGTTGGGGCAGTTGTATTACGCTTGATATTATAATGTTCTTCAAAGACGATAAATAATAAGATCTTGAAGTTTGTAGGTTTTGATCATAATATTTAAGAATTAAGATCTCCGATTTTATTAAGTGAAACATAAAGGGTATGCGTGAACTGCAGGAGAACAAATTTTGACCAAATGAAGAACAAATATAAAAGATGAAAAACTGAGCAGCTACACTAATCTTAAATTAGTTGTAAAACACAAACAAAAAACGTTGAAAAGATTATCTCTTACAGAATTATTTTTTGCATTACTTGATGATCTTTATCACTCCAAAATTATCTCTTTTAGAATTTCCAAAAACAAATCCTTTTTACTCAAATCAATTCCAGCTAATAAGCTAATAATTTAACATGAGTTGGGGCAGTTGTATTACGCTTGATATTATAATGTTCTTCAAAGACGATAAATAATAAGATCTTGAAGTTTGTAGGTTTTGATCATAATATTTAAGAATTAAGATCTCCGATTTTATTAAGTGAAACATAAAGGGTATGCGTGAACTGCAGGAGAACAAATTTTGACCAAATGAAGAACAAATATAAATGATGAAAAACTGAGCAGCTACACTAATCTTAAATTAGTTGTAAAACACAAACAAAAAACGTTGAAAAGATTATCTCTTACAGAATTATTTTTTGCATTACTTGATGATTATCACTCCAAAATTATCTCTTTTAGAATTTCCAAAAACAAATCCTTTTTACTCAAATCAATTCCAGCTAATAAGCTAATAAATTAACTCCGCCTATGTTACACTTGCGATACATAGCCGGTCCTAAGCCCGAATAAAGGAGGAGGGTTGTGTTAGGTCTTCGGCAACCAACATAAAAATATAGCCGAACCCCCATGACATGAATCAAAGACATTATTGCGCTAAAGCTAGGTCGTTTCCCGGAAGCAACGCGCCGTATGGCTCGAGTACGGTGTCAAAGCAAGAGCCGTTGCATCGGTGCCCGGATGTAATGTTAAATGAGCAAGGGTTCTCGCGTTTTCGTGAACGGACGAGGGTAAATAAGCTAGTTCACAAAGTAAAAGGTAATGGTCGAAGCGATAGAATGTTGAAATTTGGGACATGGAACATAGACACTCTAACAGGAAAGTCCATGGAGGTGGTGGACACCATGACAAGGAGGAAGATTAACATTATGTGCCTACAAGAAACGAAATGGGTTGGTGCAAAGGCTAGGGAGTTGGATACTTCTGGTTTCAAACTTTGGTATACAGGAAAGGTGAAGAATAGGAATGGGGTTGGAATAATTGTGGATAAGCAGTGGAAGAAGGACGTAGTTGATGTCAAGAGGGTGGAAGATCGGATCATCTCTATCAAACTTGTGGTGGAGGGAGGTGCTTTCCAAGTGATTAGCGCCTATGCACCGCAAGTGGGTTCGGACGAACAACACAAGATAAGGTTTTGGAAGGATCTAGAGAGTTTGGTTCAAGGCATACCTTTGGGAGATAAGATTTTCTTAGGAGGAGATTTAAATGGCCATGTTGGGAGAGAGTGACTGGATATGGGAGTATTCACGGAGGCCATGATTTCGGGGTGATCAATGTCGAGGGTAAAACTATTTTGGACTTTTCTTCAACCTTTGATCTTCTCATCGCAAATACATATTTTAAAAAGAGAGACGAACATCTTATAACCTATAAGAGTGGCATGACAAGCTTTCAAATCGACTTCTTCTTGTTGAGGAGAGTCGACCGGAAATTTTGCATTAACTGTAAAATTATTCCGGGAGAGAGTTTGACAACACAACATAGGGTGCTCATCATGGATTTTCGCGTTGAGCAAAAGTTGAGAAAAAGATATTATACGAAGAACCCAAGGACAAGGTGGTGGTGGATGAAAGGTGAGGAACAAAGAAACTTCCTAAGACGGGTAGGAGAAGAGGCAAAGTGGGATGGGAATGGAAGGGAGGAAGAGATGTGGAGGGAGATGGCAGAAGTTATTAGAAGAACAGCAAAAGAAAGTTTTGGTAAATCTAAAGGAATAGGATCAAGAGACAAGGAGTCCTGGTGGTGGAATGCGACTATACAAGAAAAGATAAAGATAAAAAGGGAATGCTTTAAAGAGTGGTCTTTATGCCGCAATGCAGATAATTGGGAAAAATATAAGGCGGCTAAGAAAGAGACAAAAGTGGCTGTAAGTGAAGCAAAAACAAGAGCATATGAGGGTCTCTACCAGTCTTTGGACACGAAAGAAGGAGAAAAATGTATATATAGAATTGCAAAGAGTCGGGAAAGAAGAATGAGAGATTTGGATCAGGTTAAGTGCATAAAGGATAAGGATGGAGAGGTGTTGGTGACAAACCCCAATTTGACGGTTTGTTGTGTACTGAATTTAGAGTATTTTGATAACCTTTGTCACATTTAGCCTATGAATTAGCATGGTTTTGTTATCTCTCCCGTATTTGTGCCTAAGTGTAAAAACATGCTTTTCGACCCTTATTTTGATGAATTCTAATTTCTCTTTGATTCCATAAGATGCCTTGATGTGTTTGCTAGTAATCTCAGGTTGAAATAGGCTAGACATGGATCAAGGGAAGCAAGGAAGGAAGCATACAAGTGGAGAGAAGCACAAAAAGCCAAAGAATTGATCCAGGCCATGCACGCGTACGCGCACAAGGCGCTTGCGCGTACATTGCGAAACAGGCCAAGGACGCGCACGCGTACCATGCGCGCACGCGCCGATGAGGGCACATGACTTCATTTATGTAACACGTGCCTGGCGATTTTGGAGAGGTTTCAGCAACCAACTTTGGCGCCAAAATGCACATAAAAGCCAAGGATTGAAGGGGATTGAAAAACACATGTTCATACATACATACACACTCACTAGGATTAGTTTTAGTTAGTTTTCTAGAGGGAGAAACTCTCACTTCTCTCTAGAATTAGAATTAG